>NC_057814.1:208811379-208811888 GCF_018294505.1 Triticum aestivum | reverse complement strand
TTTGAGATTTTGAATAAAATCTGATTTTCAGAAAACGTTCAAAGATCCAAAAACATATTCACCGAATTCAAAAACAGTTCTTGAATTAAGTTGTTTTTCGTGAATTCAAAAGAATGAACATTTTTTATTATGATGAACAATTTTTTATGTGCATTTTTTCAATAATGATGAACATTATTTGGTATTCGATGAACATATTTTGAATCTGACAAACAGTTTTTGAACTTCATGAAAAAAAATTATATGCTACTAGAACATTTTTTTTAAAGATGGATGAACAAGTTTTGAATTTGATGAACATTTTTAGAAAATCAATGGACAAATTTCGTACGTGATGCACATTTTTTAATTTGATGAACAAATTTTAAATTTGATGAAAAAATTTCTAAATCCAATGAACCAAAATTAAATTTGATGCACAAAAAAATATTCGTGGATTTGAAAAGAAAATTCGCAAAAAAGGGTGGAAAAGTAAAGAAGAAAAATAGAAAGAAAAAAGGATACAGAAA
>NC_057814.1:208793174-208811246 GCF_018294505.1 Triticum aestivum | reverse complement strand
ACGCGCTACGTCGATCGGCGGCACCCTACAAGCGCCTCGTCCCGGGGATTGTATTCCCGTGCGGGGTCTGGGGACAGCGACCAAACGTGACCCCTGTCCACTGTTCTACTTTCTTCTGTCCTTCTTTCTGTTTCTTTCCAAATTCGAGCTTAAAAAATCATGATTTTTGAAAATGGAAAAAATGTCAATTCAATAAATTTTATGACAATCGCGAACAGTTTTTAAATTCTAAAAGCTTTTTGGAAATCAAGAATAATTTCCAAATCCATGACTTTTGTCAAACATGCAATCAATTTTCAAATTCATCATTAATTTGCAAACATTTTTGAAATTTGTGAACTTTTTTCAAACTCGCAGACTCATGCACTGGGAGCTCGGGAGTTTATCACGCTATGCCAGGCGTTGACGCTCCTATCCAGTTGCATTCAGTGACGTTTGTCCGATGGTGCCCGCTCGAGTTATATGACCTAGATCTCGGGTCAAAATCCTTGATATGCAATTGCTAGCAATCGATCAAATACAGAGTGAAGCGGCCTGGCTATGTGATAGCATTCATTCCCAGGCCTACATAGTACCTGTGTGGGAGCAATGGGTTCCCCTACATTGGTTGATTTGTTCCGGTGTAGGACCGTTGGACCATTGTTTCTGGCTCTCCGAGATTATATGGCGCCCATGGACCAGTCTGTATGGCTGTTGTGCGGACGCAGATCTCGGTATGTCTTAGATCTTGGGTCCAGACAAAAATGAAGCTTAAGTGCGTGAAATGAAACAGGTTAGTGTTGTGTTATCATAAGAAGGTTAAAGGTGCAGTTGTTTGTGAGGATGAAACTGATTGGTGATATGTTTGTTACTTTACTGAGTCAGATCCTACGAATGAAAAACAACAATTTCCTTCCATGCACGGCGTAACCTCGACTCTCTTGAGTGTCGCAAACTTGGGATATTATCTTTGAGGAAAAGGCTGGAACTCTATTACTCAAACCCCATCAAGGTCTTTATATAACAGAGGTACATTAATCCCATGCTTTGCTAAACATCAGAGTACTCATCACAGCCAACCTTTGCTAAAGCGAGAACGACGCAGCTTTATGTCCTGCACTAGCTTGTTCACGGCCTCTGCACATTCCATCTCTTGCACCAACCTGAAGCTTGGTGACACCCAGCTGTTCAGCTAACACCAACGCCTCCCTTGCTGGGAGGCTTCAGCAACGCATCATGGATCTTCTCCTGCCTCCATACACCACTACTCCAGATTACATTGGGGAACATGTTCAGAGAGAGATTAAGTACCTGAACTAAAACCTACTTAAAAGTATCTAATCATGGTATCTATAGCATCACATTTTTAATGTAGTAGATTGCATCAAGACAAAGAACATAAATTCAAGCATTTTATTTTTACATAAAAAAGGGCACCACAGATATACTGTCCCAACTTAAAATATTTCCTCGATTGGGCAATGGTACAAAGCTTCAGTTTAAGGGAAAGCAAGAGTGCAGACTCGGTAACTACAGAATTATGGAGTTCAGGAACTCCTTCCAAGTAAACCGAATCAATGTGGGACTACTACCTGTGTTATCCTGCAATTCTCACAAACACATTAGTCCCTCAACCAAGTTTGTCGTCAATACTCCAAAACCAACTAGGGGTGGCACTAGATGCACTTACAATCTCCCCCTTTTTGGTGATTGATGACAAACTGGTTGAAGTTTTCAACAGGGATAAAAGTATGTGAAAGTTTAGAGATTTAAGCATTGTATTCATAAGTAGCAAAAGGCTCCCCCTGAAGATGTGCATATAAGTAGTTTGCTTTTGAATGCAAATGCACATGGCAGGTTTTACTTGCGGAGATCCTCTTCAACTTATGGAGACAATTCATCATGCATATAAAGATATAACGAAGACAATGACATGCATAATGAAAAATGGACGTCTGCGGAATGACTTCATGCGGAATTTATCATCGCATCACAGAATAGCAAAAACGTAGCAGACGACCATCAAGTTTAAGTGTTACAACTCGAAGAACCAAATGTATCAAAAGATGAGAGTTGTAAACACTTGGCAAAATATAGCAACCACCCATAAGGACCCGCTTGAAGACTATCAACTCATATGCTTCTCCCCCTTTTGTCAGTAATGACCAAAAAGGTTTGAAGACATAGAGCATCTACTTGTTCCCATCAGGAGTAGAAGAAGGTGCAGGGTCGATGTTGGAGTTCGGTGGTGTAGAAGGGCCTGGTGCAGTGTCGACATGCAGTGCAGCCATGGTCGGTGAAGTGACGTCGTCTTCTTCATCAACGACTCTCGCAACAACAGTTGCAACCGAAGATGAATACTCAGAATCTTCTATTGATGGAGTGCGGCGCCAACTTGCATTGAGTGGAGGTCTTGAGTCAAATTTGAAGCCTTCTGTGAAGCCATCTTCGTGAAGATCTTCTTCAGGGCATAGCAATGTGAGACTCTTCCAAGACCGCCAACAGGCTTCATGAGCTATGAATGAGTTCTTGGTGGCCAAGTTTCTGATGTGATTGACGTCCACCATGATACTCTGCATCTGACGCTTTAGCCAGACATGATGCTTGTCCTGCTTCTGATGTAAGGCAACTAGAAGCTCTCGGTCATTGAGTACACGAGAACGCTTCCGAGGCCTTTGAGCAATTGTACTGTCAGTGGCTTCAGTGTTTGCATGATGAGGCACACGCATATTGCCAGCCAGAGGATAAGTAGGAGTCGCAGCATTTGGAACATGAATCCCTTCTACGGGTTGCGTGAAGCTTTGGCGATCAACATTGTGAAGATATAGGGGTTCTTTGGCAGGCTCAGGGTAGATGGCTTCAACTGACAGATCAACCTCAGGCAAAAAGACAATTGGATTGCGCGCTGAGGGCTGATAATCAACAGATGAATGAAGTTTGATCAGGCGCATCACCCATGGAGCATAAAACTTTAGGCCAAACAGATCAATCCCAGATGCAACAAGTTGTCTGATGAAGAAATCCTGGCTGTTGAATTTGATGCCATTTACAATATAGAATACCAAAGTCTTCATGGTTTCTTCTAGTTTGGCTTCAGAAGAAAATCCCTTGATTGGCCATAGAGTCCGCCTAAGGATATGATAAATTGTGCGGGGCAGGTACTCAAGGTCTTTGACGAAGAATTCCTTGGGATATTCAGCATCTGGAGGCAATGGCTTCGTCATACTGAGCATCTCACTCATATTTGGCTCAGGCTTCTGAAATACACTCTGCAGCTCATTTCTGTGTAGCTGACAACCAGGCTCATAGAGTTCACCTAGAGTGGGCAGGGAGGTAAGATCGATGATGTCTTGAGCTTTGGCTTCATGGTGCACATCTCCTGTCATCCACTCAAGGATCCAAGTCTTCGGATCCCTATTGTAGCCACGAATGTGAAGAGTGGCATAGAACTGCAGCAGAAGCTCTTCATTCCAGTGCTCCTTGTCCGTGACAAATGGCAGAAGACCAACTTCCCTAAAACAGTCAAGGGCTTCTTCAAGATAGGGCAGCCCAGCAATAGCTTCACAATCCAGACGCATGTGAGGAAAGATTCGCTCTTGATTGTATAAGACACATGAGTAATAGTTGCGCTGCTGATAGCTCCAGAAGTGATCAGAAGAGATCTTTGGCTTCGAGTATGGATTCTTGGCACTGTCAAAGAATGTGCTGTGTGCCCTGAAGCTGTGACACTGAAAGATCCTGGCGATGTAGCAGCACCTGGAAGCCTTGGCAGCCTTGGTTTCGGCTTCTGAACTTGTGGCCTCTGCTCCACATGGTAATCATACTGAGGTCCGGGAGCAGTGGGAGGCACCATGATGGGCCACTGAACTGTGACTAGTTCACCACGATTGTAGGCCTTCTCAATGGTGTGTGGCCTTGGGGGTGGAACTATGGCATCAACATCCACATTGGCTTCTGGTTGCTCATGAGCTTCAGGCACCACATTGTCTTCAGGCGCCACATGGTCTTCAGCCATGACAGTGTCATTGGCTTCAGCATCATTGTTTGTGGCCGCCTCAGTAGTTTCAACCTCCATTTGTTCAGTGACAGGAGGGTCGGGCACAGTCACATTCTCCTCGAGAATGACTTCTTCAGTGGCAGGGGGTGTGGCAACTGTTGCTTCTTCTTCTCTTGTTTCTTGATTTTCCTCGGCTGATGCAGCCAAAATGTCTTCAGCAGCTTTTGCTTTAGACTCAGAGACATTCGCAGTAGGGGTGGCTTCAGGAAACACTTGACGTGCTACTGAGCTTTGTTGCGCTTCCCCTTCTGGAATGCTCGACATGGTGACATGCGGCCTAGGGCCTTTGCGAAGCCTGCGGAATGCGGGCGACACCTGTGGTGATAGAGTGGTCTGCACCATGTAATTGTCTTCGTCAAGCACCGGAGTGGTGACTTGAGGTGGTGGAGTTTGGGGTGTCCCATCATGAATGGGGGTGTCTTGTTGAGGGCGATCAGCCCACGAATCATCCTGAGCAATTGGCGTCAAAGGACGACCAATGCTGATGAGTTCGTTGTTCGTAAGAACATGCGATGATACCAGTTGGTGCTCGAGTTGAGGAAGGACTTCATCATCTTCTACATTGTATTCACGACCAATTTCTTCAGCTGCGATGGGGTCAATAGCTGGAACTTCTTCATCTTCAGGGGCCTCTGTGAAAGCAGGCTCGTGGATCACAAGGCGACGTTCTTGGTTGGTAGAGGCTGGACGAGCAACAAAAATGGGCTCAACAACAAGGGGCTCTGTGGCAGCAGTGCGCTCTTTCTTTGAAGACTTTGTCTTCAGCTTCTTTGTTGATGGAGCACCATTAGTAGCATTCTTGTGCTTGCGCTTCTTGGCTTCGACTTCAGCTGCCCTTGTCTTTTTCAGTTCTGAAGCTGTTGAGGGGACCTTAGGCTTCGAGCCTGTCATGCTGGCACGGAAGACAATGCGAGGGGCTTCCTGCCTTGATGCTTCAGCTTGGGCCACATCAGGCTTCTTCTTTTGTTTGGCAGCCATCTTGGGGTCGATGCTAGGACGCCCAAGAGCCTTGCGCTTCTCAGCCTCATTGTGTGCTTGAACACATTTCTCTGCGAAGTATTTCATCCGTTCTCGTGAGCCCTTTGCTTCTTCACGCTTCTTGTGAAACTGTTCCTTTAGCTCATGCAACATCTTCTTGAAGGTCTGAAAATCTGCCACGCTGAGCTTGGCCATGTTCTTCTTGAAGTGAGCCTTTTCATAATCAATTTTGTTCTTCAGCTCGACAATCTTTTGAGCCAGAGCCAGCTCATTGGCAATGGCTCCGTGGAAGGTGACGCTGATGTCAACAGGCAGCTGAAGATCATCTATGCTGAGGCTCGGGTCATCAAACCACTCGTCGATGAAGTTGTTCAGAATATCCACATCAAAGAGGGGCAGATCATTGAAGATCTCCGCCTCTTGCTTGCTTTTGATAAGCATTTCAAGAGCTTCATCACCAAGATCTTCGTCACTGGACAGATCAATGGTGTCATCTTCGTTCCTCAGAACGGCAGCAAGGGTCAGTTCATGCCCAGAACTCTTCATGGGCTTCTTCTTCTTGGACTTCTCAGTCTTCTTGGAGACCCGAGATAAGTCTTCAGATTGCACACTTGATTCAGGAGGTGCAGTGGCCAATGGCTTCACAACGGAAGCTCTTGGTTCGGAAGAGGGCTTCAAAGCCTTTGTCTTCTTCTTCTTCTGAGGCTTTGGAGGTGCTGGCGCTTCTTCAAAGTCAGCGTCGTTAGCAGAATGATCCACTGTGGCCCTCTAAGCAGCGATATGAGAGAGGAGGCCATCAAAGTTGTCGAAGGGGCTGATGACATTGGGATTGGCATCGCGTGTGCCATCAGCCCTTGAAGCAGATGGACTTGGGTTGAAGTTGATGCCAAGATTTTTCTTGTTCTTCACAGCAGAATCTTTTGCAAACTGATAGTTGCGCTTGAAAAGATTGTCTTCACGACACCATAACATAGATGATGGGTCGGCATTTTCTGGCTTCGGTCCGCGTACCATGCATGGGTAGAAGCCTTGAGCAATGGCTTCATACTTGGACTTGGGCTGCAGATTTCTGTATAGAATATCTCCCCATGGGCGCTTGATGGCGTTCTTTTCAGCATATTCAGCAGTCACAAATATGTATTTGAACCATTCTTCTGCCCAATATCTTCGAATCCATTGGATTCGGGTCTTGCGTTGATTGTAATTCTCTTTAGGATCTGTCTTGTACATTTCAAATATATCTGGTGGCAAGTCCTTGGCTGTATCCCCACGGTGCTGCCTGCCGCCCTTCCGTGCAGATTTCTCTGTGGCCATTATATTCAAACTGAATGGCTTCAAGACAGTTAATGGCTTCCTTCTGCTGGTCAGACAAGAGCTGGCTTCATGTGAGTGAATATGACGCTGTAAGAACTCTGCAAATGAATGCATACTATGAGAACCAAGGGATTCTCCCACGGACATGTACCTGTGATAGCATTAGAGGTGCGAGGGAAGGGGAAGAGGTCATATGCATTCTTAGAAGATTTTGAAGATAAATCAGTTTGAAGACATTGAACTCATAGCGCGAAGACATTCACTTATTTGATGAGAGTTGGTTCCAGATTTGTATGAATCCATGAATAAGTACAAGTGAGGAATCTAACTAGTTGTGAAGCATAAGTGAATATACTTGGCAAGATATGAGATGCATAAGAAGACAGATCCAGATTTGGAAGTTAAGAAACCACTTTTGGTTGAAGTGGATGGATCCGACGGATCAAAAAGGCAGTAAAAAGTAAGTTTTAATTACCGCTTGACAAACTGCTAGATGAGGCGAAGAGAGAGGCCGAGCAGTTCAATCTCCGTGCCCTAACTTGGCGACGGAAGACACCTACGGCGGCGGCGGAGAGGACGAGGTCCGCGGCCGGCGTGAGGATGGCATCGAAGAAGTCGCGGCAGCTAAGCGCTTCGTCTCCGGCGTTGACGCGAGCTAGCGGAGGTGCTAGGGTTTGTGCGAGGTGGCGAGGTGAGAGAAGAGATAATGACCGCGGTGAGTTGTGTATTTATACGGAAAGGGACATCACAACATAATTACGCAGGTGCCCCTGGCGGTTCACATCTGAAGGACACATGGCATGCATGCAACTCATTGGAAGTTGTTCCATGTTCCCACGCACGCCAGGATTGTCGGGTGGTCGTTCCGGCTTCTCCGGTTTTCAGGCAATAAGGATATAGCATTAAAACAGATTTAAACATTTGTCACTTTGTCTTCTGCTGACAAGGACTCAGAGAAGACAATCGACAGTTTCAATAGAATGCATATGATTTGGATAGATATAATCTGAGGTAGAAGCATAGAAGGGGTTAGGGTCTGATCACATTCACTTAGATAAAGAAAGATTCAAATATGAAGCCATAGCTATAAGTGAATGCTGTAGAGGACAGAACACGAATATATGTATATATTAGCATAAGTCCAAATCAACATTGTGAAGATAAACATGAAGTCAAATCAATGTCGAAGACAAATCAAATGCGAAGACTTTGCAGTTATGACGCCAAATGAAACACTTCAAAGGAATTTGGTGGTGGCGTAACCCACCGTATAGGAAGTATTAGACCTAGACATGACGCACAATTATCGTGGCTCTCCGAAGTCAAATTCTGCGTTAATGTATTCACACTTAGAGTGTATGTCTTCATTGATTGAAGATATACTTTACTTCATGTGTTGCACATCTAAGTCATCAACATGCATAAGCGTTAGGATGTGTGTCCAATCACAGGACATTTGAGGATTCTAAGATATTTAGCTCACACCGCAACTTGCAAAACATTTTCTCATCCAAGGGCTTTGTGAAGATATTTGTCAATTTCTCTTCAGTGTTGACGTGAATAATATCAATATCTTCCTTCATGACATGATCTCTGAGAAAGTGATGACGGATCTGAATGTGCTTTGTCTTCAAGTGCTGAACTAGGTTGTTGGCAATCTTGATGGCGCTTTCATTGTCGCAATAAAGTGGCACTTGCTTCAGGTGGATGACATAGTCCTTGAGAGTTTGCTTCATCCATAGAAGCTGAGCACAACAAGATCCACCAGCAATGTATTCAGATTCAGCAGTGGAGAGAGATACACAGTTCTGCTTCTTTGAAGACCAACAGACAAGAGATCGTCCAAGAAAGTGACATGTGCCTGATGTGCACTTGCGATCAACCTTGTCACCAGCATAATCAGCATCTGAGAATCCAACTAGATCAAACTCTGAGCCCTTTGGATACCATAATCCTAGTGTTGGGGTGTAAGCCAAATATCGAAGAATTCGCTTCACTGCTAAGTGATGCGATTCCTTTGGTGCCGCTTGGAATCGGGCACACATGCAAACGCTAAGCATTATATCTGGCCTAGATGCACATAAATAGAGTAAAGAACCAATCATGGAGCGGTATACCTTTTGACCGAACTCTTTACCATTGTCGTCGGGGCCCAGATGACTTTTGGTTGGCATTGGCGTCGTGTAACCTTTGCAGTCTTGCATTCCAAACTTCTTCAGGCAATCTTTGAGGTATTTCTCTTGAGATATGAAGATGGTGTTGCTCTGCTGACGGATTTGAAGACCGAGGAAGAACTTCAGCTCACCCATCATGGACATCTGATATTGCTCTTGCATCATGTGCCCAAACGCATCACTGTATCTTTTGTCAGTGCAGCCGAAGATAATGTCATCCACATAGATCTGGCACACAAACAGTTCACCATCGTATGTCTTTGTGAAGAGAGTGGGATCTAGGGAACCAGGTTTGAAGCCTTTGCTCTTCAGGAAGTCTTTGAGTGTGTCATACCAAGCACGAGGGGCTTGTTTGAGGCCATACAGTGCCTTATTGAGCTTGTATGCCATGTCAGGATGTTTTGGATCTTCAAAGCCAGGTGGTTGTGCAACACACACTTCTTCTTCAATCTTGCCATTTAGAAAATCACTCTTCACATCCATTTGGTACAGGAGGATGTTGTGATGGTTGGCATAGGCTAGTAGTATGCGAATGGCTTCAAGCCTAGCCACCGGAGCGAATGTTTCGTCGAAGTCAATCCCTTCAACTTGAGTGTATCCTTGAGCAACGAGACGAGCCTTGTTTCTGACAACTTGACCATGCTCATCTTGTTTGTTGCGATAGATCCATTTGGTGCCTATGATATTGTGCTTGCGAGGATCAGGACGCTTAACCAACTCCCACACATTATTCAGCTAGAACTGTTGAAGCTCTTCTTGCATTGCTTGAATCCATTCAGGTTCCGTGAAGGCTTCAACAACTTTCTTGGGTTCAGATCTAGAGACAAATGCAAAGTGCCCACAGAAATTTGCTAGCTGTGTTGCTCTTGAACGAGTGAGTGGACCAGGTGCATTGATGCTATCAATTATCTTCTCAATCTGTACTTCATTTGCAACACGAGGATGAACTGGATGAAGATTTTGCCCTTGCTGACCATTGTCTTCTTCATCAGCATTAGCTTCAGGCTAAGCAGTGTCTTCAGGTTGATTAGGTGCAGAATGATAAGTTCCTCTTCAGCCTGTGCCTCTGAAGGTATGATTTCTCCAGTACCCATAAGCTTGATCGATTCACTTGGTGGGACTTCATCTAGCACATTTGGCAGGTGCTCTCTTTGCGAGCCGTTAGTCTCATCGAACCGCACATCCACAGTTTCAACCACTTTATAGTGAAAGAGGTTGAAGACTCTGTAGGAGTGCGGATCCTTTCCATAGCCAAGCATAAAACCTTCATGTGCTTTTGGTGCAAATTTGGAAGTGTGATGTGGATCCTTGATCCAGCACCTGGCACCGAATACTCTGAAGTAACTTACATTTGGCTTCTTACCAGTTAGTAGCTCATAGGATGTCTTCTTTAGAAGCTTTTGAAGATAAACACGGTTGATGACGTGGCATGCAGTATCAATGGCTTCAGGCCAGAACTTCCTTGGAGTCTTGTATTCATCAAGCATCGTCCGAGCCATCTCAATGAGGGTTCTGTTCTTGCGCTCCACGATGCCATTCTGCGGAGGTGTGTATGGAGATGAGAACTCATGAGTGATGCCCAATGTATCAAGATAAGTGTCGAGGCCGGTGTTCTTGAACTCTGTGCCATTGTCACTTCTGATGTGCTTGATCTTGATGCCATAATTCATCATGGCACGATTGGCGAATCGTCTGAAGACATCCTGCACTTCATTCTTGTAGAGGATTATATGCACCCATGTGTATCTTGAATAATCATCAACAATGACGAAGCCATTGACACAAGCAGTGGTAGTAAGAGTAGAGTAGTGAGTAGGGCCAAATAGGTCCATGTGTAGTAGCTCGAAGGGATGAGATGTCATCATAATTGTCTTCGAGGGATGCTTGGCCCTTGTCATCCTTCCAGCTTCGCAGGCACCGCACAGATGATCGTTCTTGAACTTGACGCCCTCGATGCCAACGACGTGTTTCTTCTTCGCGAGAGTGTACAAGTTCCTCATGCCAGCATGCCCTAGCCTGCGATGCCAGAGCCAACACTCTGAAGCTTTTGCTAGAAGACATACGACCAACTGTGGTCCTGCTGAGAAATCTACCAAAATCATCTTTTCGATATCCTTCAAAGACTAGAGATTTGTCAGATTCCATAAGCACAAGGCAACGATATTTTCCAAATGTCACAATCATGTTCAGATCACAAAGCATTGAGACAGACATTAAGTTGAAACCAAGGGATTCAACAAGCATCACTTTGTCCATGTGCCGATCCTTTGAGATTGCAACTCTACCTAGACCCAATACCTTGCTTTTACCCGTGTCAGCAAAGGTGATGTGAATCTTGTCAGATGGACGTAGGGTTGAATCCATCAGAAGACTTCGATCACCAGTCATGTGGTTAGTGCATCCACTGTCCATAATCCATTCTGAAGCCTTTGGTGTCATACCCTACAGTGCAGTTAGGGGGATAGGCTTCACCAAGGGTATTGTGAAGCATAAACATTTGACGTACAAGCGGATTATGAAAGTTCAGATCTTGGTTAGGATAGATAGGATGATTGTCAAGGAGTGCTGGGAAGAAATACATAGTAAGACCATTTGGACATTATATCTTGCATCCCACAAGATGTTTTAGGTCCCCAGCATAAGAATCAGACGCCTTTGATTTCCGGCTGGAGATCTTTCCCTGCAAAAGAGAGTTAATTTTTCTTAGCCACCCACATCTTCAGGGGTGGCTTAGAAGCAATGAGTCTAAGTGCGGCATCTGAGAACTTCGGCTTTGGATCCCTAGCAAATAGCCTTGCAGGTGGTGAATAATACTCATATGAATAAGCAGAAAAGTTCTTGGTCTTATGAACATAGCGGTTTGACGTAACACGCTCATATTCAAAAGTGTGAGTATGGTTTCCCTACAAAACATTGGCGTTAGGGTGACTCTGTTGAGTCCTCGGTTTGTATGAAGCCTTTGGACCATATGAAGCCTTTGGTCTGGGGTTTGTCTTCTTCCCAGGTGGTGTCATGATGACATTCACAAGAAGATTCTCAAGACAACTTTTGGGCACCCAGATCTTCTTCATAGGTGGCCATTCCTGCAGTTAGTACCAATAAACCTGGCAAACACTTCACCATTCCGACTCTTAAATAGTTTATAGTTTGCATCAAAGGATTCATCAATGATAATCGGGTTAGCATAGGTGAAGCCAGATAAGGTAGATGGATCCACTGAAGGTGCCTTTGCAGCAACCCATGTGGTTTTGGGGTACTGCTCAGGCTTCCAGTAAGAACCATCAACATTCATGTTCCTCTCGAACCCAACACCCTCTTTCCTAGGGTTTCGGTTCAGAATCTGTTTCTTGAGGACATCACATAGTGTCTGATGCCCTTTGAGACTTTTGTACATTCCTGTCTCAAGCAATGTCTTCAACCTGGCATTCTCATCAGCAATAGTAGTGGTATCCTCAGCAGAGGGGTTAGTTACCACATCAGCAGTTGATGATATTGCAACAGTAGCAGTAGTAGAACATTCCGCAACAGAGGAAGCATTGTCACGCTCAAGGCATTTTAGACATGGTGGTTCAAATCCTTCCTGAGCGGGACTGATCTGTTGAGCGCGAAGTGACTCGTTCTCTTTTTGAAGATCTTCATGAGCCGCTCTCAATTTCTCAAGTTCTTGCTTCCTTTGAAGATAATCGTAGGAAAGCTTTTCATGAGTTGTTGAGAGCGTTTCATGACGACTTTCAAGTTCCTCGTACTTAACATGAAGATTTTTGGTGTCTTCAATTAAGGATTGAGATTGGGTCATTTCTGCGTCCAACAGGTCATCGGTTTTGTCTAGCAATTTTTTAATATGTTCCATAGCTTTCTGTTGTTCAGTTGCAATTTTAGCAAGTGTTTTGTAGCTAGGTTTGGATTCACAATCAGAGTCATCTTCACTTGATGTTTGAAAGTAAGCATCGCGTGAGTTTACCTTGGCACCACGTGCCATGAAGCAGTAGGTGGGAGCGGAGTCATCATCATCATTAGCATCAGTGTTGGTGACGAGGCCATTGTCTTCAGTGTTGAAGATGGACTTGGCGACATATGTGAGGCTAGAGCCAGGCTTGCCACGCCTGAATTGGATTCCTCCTCAGACTCCACCTCTGCCTCCTCAGAAGCAGACTCCTCCTCTGAATCCATCTCCTTGCAACAAATGCACGAGCCTTGCTTGATGAGCTCTTCTTGTGTGATGAAGACTTCGACGAAGACTTGGAAGAAGACTTCGAGGATTTCTTCTTCTTCTTGTCATCAGAATCATATTCCTTGCTCTTCTTCTTCTTCTTCTTCTTGTTCTCATTGTCTCACTGTGGACACTCAGAGATGTAGTGACCAGGTTTCTTGCACTTGTGGCATGTTCTCTTCTTGTGGTCATGAGTAGAATCTTCATCATTTCTTGAGCTGGATCTTGAAGACTTTCTGAAGCCTTTCTTCTTAGTGAATTTCTGGAACTTCTTCACAAGCATAGCAAGCTCCTTTCCAATGTCTTCAGGATCCCCAGAACTGCAGTCAGATTCTTCTTCAGATGAGGAAACAACCTTTGCCTTCAAAGCGCGAGTTCGGCCATAGTTGGGACCATAGATATCTCTTTTCTCAGATAGCTGGAACTCATGTGTGTTGAGTCTCTCAAGTATGTTAGACGGATCGAGAGTCTTGAAGTCAGGGCGTTCTTGAATCATCAGGGCCAGGGTGTCAAATGAGCTGTCAAGCGATCTCAAGAGTGTCTTGACGATTTCATGCTTGGTGATCTCAGTGGCACCGAGTGCATGAAGCTCATTTGTGATATCAGTGAGGCGGTCAAATGTGGACATTCTCAGTGTCATTTCTCTTGAAGCGGTTGAAGAGGTTGCGAAGAACATTGATCCTTGAGTCTCTCTGGGTTGAGACGCCTTCGTTGACCTTGGAGAGCCAGTCCCAGACTAGCTTCGCAGTTTCCAGAGCACTCACACGACCATACTGTCCTTTGGTCAGATGGACAGAGATGATGTTCTTGGCAGTCGAGTCCAGTTGAATGAACCTCTTGACATCAGCAGAAGTGACACCTTCACCGACCTTGGGAACGCCGTTCTTGACGACATACCAGAGGTCGACATCAATTGCTTCAAGATGCATACGCATCTTATTCTTCCAGTAGGGGTAATCAGTGCCATCGAAGACAGGGTACGCAGTGGAGACTTTGATTATCCCTGCACTCGACATAGCTAAAACTCCAGGTGGTTAAACTGAATCACACAGAACAAGGGAGCACCTTGCTCTGATACCAATTGAAAGTGCTAGTTATCGACTAGAGGTGGGTGAATAGGCGATTTTTATGAAAGTCTTCAAAACACGGGGGCTTTGAAGACAAATAGTAGATATGAGCCTATTGATATGCAGCGGAAGGTAGACTACACTAGACAAGGCATAGTCAAGTAAGCAATGAAGTGAAAGCACGAAGACTATTAGCAGCTAGGTAGTATGGATCAGGATGGAAGATAGTATGAAGCCAAACAACAATAGTCGTCACACAGTGAAGTCAATCAGATCAAGCAAGCAGGCAATGACTTCATGAAGACAAACTGTAAGTAGAGAGAGATAAGAGATAGAACCAGTTGCTTGGTGAGGACAGGGTTTTGTTGGACCAGTTCCAGTTGCTGTGACAACTGTACGTCTGGTTAGGGAGGCTGAGATTCAACTCAGAAGACCACGTCGTCACCTTATTCCCCTTGAGCTAAGGACACTTAGTCCTCGCCCAATCACTCTGGTAAGTCTTCAATTTAGACTTCCAAACCTTCACAGACTTCGTTCACCGGCAATCCATAATGACTCTTGGATGCTCAGAATGTGACGCCTAACCGGCTGGAGGATTCACAGTCCTCAAGTGTAACAAGTCTTCAGATCACGCGGACAGAAAGACTTCAGTGATGCCTAACACTCTGGCTCTGGGTGTTTTGGGCTTTGTCCTCGCAAGGATCTCTCTCTCTCTCAAATGCTTCGGAGGTGGGTTGCTCTCAAATGACAAAAGTCGTGTACTAACTCTGAGCAGCCACCAATTTATGGTGTAGGGGGTGGGCTATTTATAGCCAGGATGCAACCCGACCTGATTTGTCCAAAATGTCCCTAGGTCACTAAGGAACTGACATGTGTCCAACGGTCAGATTTCAAACACACGCGACAGCTTGACTTGGGCTACAAGTAAAGCTGACTCATCCAGCTTTGGATAAGATTTGCTCTCATTGTCTTTGCTCGAAGACATAGGATTTGGTTGAGCATCACCTTAGTCACTCTGACTTTGTTCACTTGGACCCCACTTAACAGTGCGGTGGTTCCTATGACTCAACAAAGAAGAAAAGGAAACTACGAAACAACTATGTCTTCGCACTCCATAGTCTTCACGTGAATGTATTCTCAAGTCATAATCTTTGTTGTGAATATCTTCACAAACCACCATTGTCTTCAATGTCTTCACACATTTTTAGGGGTCATCTTTGGTAGGTAAACCGAATCAATGTGGGACTACTACCTGTGTTATCCTGCAATTCTCACAAACACATTAGTCCCTCAACCAAGTTTGTCGTCAATACTCCAAAACCAACTAGGGGTGGCACTAGATGCACTTACAGGTTCGACACTCTTATTTATCGAAAAGGCTACAAACGATCCCCTGTACTTGTGGGTTATCAAGACCTTTTTCTGGCGCCGTTGCCGGGGAGCAATAGCGTGGGGTGAATATTCTCGTGTGTGCTTGTTTGCTTTATCACTAAGTAGTTTTTATCTCCTGTTCTAAGTTGTTCTCTATCTTTAGTTATGGATATGGAACACGAAACACCAAAAAAATTAGTGGTACTTGCTACTCATGGAGATGGGGAACCTCCTAAAACCCTCGATGCTCGTTATGTGAAAGATATTATTCACTACTTTGATAATCCCGAGAAAACCCCATTCAACTATATAATGGGAGTAATGTTGGATCAACGTGAATACTTTAGGGATTATCTCTTAACTCATAAAGGTAACGTTTTATGGGATCAAATTCATATGTTGCATTGGTATGCTCGGGAGCTATGCTTGCGATATGATTTTACTTGTTGCTCTAGGATGAATGCTCCACACCTTCCCTTTTCATGCAAATTTAATGATAATGAAACCTTGGCTTCTTATGCTAATGGTATATATGATTATTATTATGTGGAACGAATAGAAGAATTTGTTGCTTTTAAGGGTGCTTATGAAATTGAAACTTTATTTGAAAAGTTTGAAGATTTTGATGATTCAGTTTATAGACCTAAAAGTTTTGCTATCCTTAAATATTGCTATGGTAATTATAAATGCAATTATGATATTGATATATTTATTGAGAAAGTCTCCGCTCTCCAAGAAGAGACTAATATTTTGCAGGAGTCTATGGAAGAAGAAAATGATGAAATTGTGAGCTCATTGGATGAAAATGATGATGAGGAGAGCGAAGCACAAAAGGAGGAAGAGCAGATTAGCTACCCGTGCCCACCTTCTAATGAGAGCAACTCTTCAACTCATACATTATTTAATTCCCCTTCATGCTTACCGAAGGATAAATGCTATGATAATTGCTATGATCCCGTTGATTCTTTTGAAATATCCCTTTTTGATGAACTTGATGTGTAGCGACCAGACCTCAAACAGTCTGTGCTGCTGTGCATCAGTGTCATCCCTGGATCAGTAATGCTGACACGCACAGTACAAATGGAGGATTTATAACAGAGTAGCAATCACACACTTATTACATCGAGTATCTCTAAAGAGAAATATGTATGATAAATATGGCTTAAGGCCATCTAATACGATAACAGCAGAAGGCTTGGAAGATAAGTGAGTCCATCAACTCCAACGGCATCACTGAGTATAAGACCACGACCTAAGGCACCTTACTCGTCGTCTGAAAAGTCTGCAACATAAAACATTGCAGCCCAAAAACGGGTCAGCACATGGAATATGCTGGCAATGTAACACATAGAGAATAATGAACATGATAATGTTATACTACATGCATATATGGCTGGTAGAAGGCTCTATGGTTACAGTTTTGCGAAAAGCCAATTTTTCCCTACTGCAAAGGAATATATTTTGTTTAACTATCATGGTGGTTGTTAAACATTGAGATGGTTGACAGCATCTCAATCCCAATTAAGTATCATCATTAACCCAACAAAATTAATTAAAGTAACATGGTGATGACATTCACATGATAATCCAAGTACTAGATACTCAAGATGTCCATAACCGGGGACACGGCTAATCATGATTAGTTTGTACACTCTGCAGAGGTTTGTGCACTTTTCCCCACAAGACTCGATCGCCTCCGCTTGATTCTCGCACTACATGATGTTTGAGAAACGGATGACCGAGACACAGTCTTTCAGAAACAATAACTCTTTACTCCGGGTGGACAGTTACACCTACTTTCCCCTACATCTGCTAGCCCACCTCTTCAAGAGATCATGTAACCTACTCAACTATGCTAGAGCCCATAATAGCTTGTGGCTGCACACGGAAGTTTCTAGCATGAATAATCTTATGATCCCTTTGAGCCTGGGTGGCGGCCCTTATAAAAACAGGCAACACTGGGTTCTCCAGGTGCCTCAATCCACCCAGATGTGAGTTTTAGCTGCCACCTTAAGTAAACCATTAATTAACAACCTCACATCTGTCGTGAATATCTCTCAAACCCAATCCACGTCTACTAGCATAGCATAGCGATATAAGCAAACGTAGAAGTAACTCCCAAGGGTTTGATAATAAACAGGGCAATAGGTACTACCTCAACTACATCCCAATACCCACAATTTAATTAGATCCTAACCATGCAATGTTTGAGGGTTGGTCTAATGTAATAAAACTGGGTAGTAAAAGAGGTATGATCAACGTGTTACTTGCCTTAATGATGATCCGTGAAACTTAGCGATTCGAAGTAGCAAGCGGCGCACTCTGGGTACTCTATCGCAAACAAACAAGCATACAATAAGCACTCATCAAATGCACAGGTAAGACTCAAATAACGATCTAACCAGAAAGTTCAACTTAAGAACTCCAGTTTTGCAAAAAGAATCAAATCAAACGAAGCAACGAAAGTCAAATAGCAAAAGAAACAAGCTTCATTTACTAATCTGGATATAGGTCAAATTTTACAGTAGCAAAAACTTGTTTAAGTGGGTTAAACGGAAAAAGAATTTCGAGACGAAACTCTAGGCGCTTGAATCGCCTGATTCCGATAAACGAGCGAAAAGATAAACGAAAACGAAAATCTGATCGGAAATCGCGATCTGGAATAATCGCGAAAAATCCGACGAAAAAGAAAACTGACGAACAGTTAAACGAACGGACGTTCGTTAACAGCGTCTAACCGACGAACACATTCGTTAAAACAAACGGGTCGGTGAACGTTCACTAATTAAATAAACCGAAAAAATAAACCGATCTATATAAAAAAACTAGGGTTTCAAAAAAAATAAATCGGGGTGGTTTTTTTTTTAAAACCGGACGGCGAACGGCGGTGGCTCCGGCTAACCTCCGGCGAGGCTCGGGACG
>NC_057814.1:208784625-208792646 GCF_018294505.1 Triticum aestivum | reverse complement strand
GAGGGGGGTGCCGTGGAGGAGGGGGCAAGGCGGCGGGCGGCGGCGTGCTTGAGCTGGACTCGGCGGCGGCGGCGCTGCGTGCCCAAGAGGGAGACGGGGCGCGGGGCAGGCTGGGCCGTCGGCTGGGCTTCGGCCCAGTCGGCGCGCTGGGCGTTTTTTTAAAATAATATCGCCGAATCTAAAAAATCGTAGAAAAATAAATAAAATACCAAAAATACTAAAACAAATTTTCACCGTCTAATTAAAATAATTAGAACAAGATGAACATTTTTCTTGGCCCAAAAATGCAGTTTTGAAAACGTGCAATTTTTTTAACGCATTTAAAATTGCAAATAAAACCCGAATAAAATCCAATATTTTATTTTAATATTTTTCCTCCAATATTTCAATTATTTTGGAGAAGTCATATTTTCTCCTCTCATTTATTTTAATATGAAATATTTTTCGGAGAGAAAAATAATTAAACCAAAAATCCTCGTTTTATTATTTGATAAAAATCAAATATGAAAACCGGGAAAAATCCCCAACTCTCTCCGAGGGTCCTTGAGTTGCTTAGGATTTTCGAGGATTTGCCAAAATGCAATAAAATATGCTATGCAATGATGATCTAATGTATAACATTCCAAATTGTAAATTTGGGATGTTACAAACCTACCCCCTTAAGATGAATCTCACCCTCGAGATTCGGGTTGGCTAGAAAATAGGTGAGAGTGGTTCTTCCGTAGATCTTCCTCTCGCTCCCAGGTGGCTTCATCTTCAGTGTGGTGACTCCACTGAACTTTGCAGAACTTGATAACCTTGCTGCGGGTGACTCGGCTAGCATACTCAAGAATCTTAACTGGTTTCTCCTCATAGGTCAAATCACTTTCCAACTGAATCGCTTCCAGGGGCACTGTGTCTCTCAGTGGTATCTCAGCCATCTCTGCGTGGCACTTCTTCAACTGGGAAACGTGAAATACATCATGAACTCCTGACAATCCTTCAGGCAATTCTAGCTTGTAAGCAACTTCTCCCATACGCTCCAAAACTCTGTATGGTCCGATAAAACAGGGCGCTAACTTTCCTTTAACTCCAAAGAGCTTCACTCCTCGAAGTGGTGATACTCGTAGGTAAACTCTGTCTCCGACTTCGTGAACTGTCTCCATACGTTTAGAATCCGCATAACTCTTCTGCCTGGACTGGGCTACCTTGAGCCTATCGCGAATCAACTTCACTTTCTGTTCTGATTCCTTAATCAAATCTGGTCCAAACAACTGGCGGTCTCCAACTTCGTCCCATAACAATGGTGTCCTACACCTCCTTCCGTACAAGGCTTCGAAAGGGGCCATCTTTAAACTGGTTTCATAGCTGTTGTTGTAAGAAAACTCTGCATATGGCAAATTGTCGTCCCAACTAGATCCATAATCTAGCGCACAAGCTCTCAACATGTCCTCCAAAATCTGATTGACTCTCTCGGTCTGTCCATCTGTCTGTGGGTGAAAGGCTGTACTGAATTCTAGCCTGGTTCCCAAAGTTTCATGTAACTGATTCCAGAACTTCGAGGTAAACTGGGTTCCTCTATCTGATATAATGGTCCTCGGAACTCCATGCAAACATACGATCCTGGTCATGTATATCTTTGCCAACTTAGCACTGGTGTAAGTGGTCTTCACTGGGATGAAATGAGCTACTTTCGTCAAACGATCGACTACAACCCATATTGAGTCATAGCCTGAACGAGTCCTGGGCAATCCCGTGATAAAATCCATGCCTAGTTTATCCCACTTCCATTCGGGTATCGGCAATGGCTGTAGCAATCCTGCTGGCTTCTGATGCTCTGCCTTCACTCTCTGACATACATCACAAACTGCTACATACTCTGCAATATCCTTTTTCATTCCGGTCCACCAGAAAGTATCCTTCAAGTCCAAATACATCTTGGTATTTCCTGGGTGAATCGAATACGGTGAATCATGGGCCTCTTGCAAGATCAACTTCCTGATCTCCGGATCATTGGGCACATAAACGCGGTCCTCAAACCATAAGTATCATGCTCATCCTCACGAAATCCCTTGGCTTTTCCTTTGCTCATCCTTTCCTTTATCTCGTCAATCTCCTTGTCTGTCTTCTGAGCTTCTCTGATCTTTTCCATCAAGGTAGACTGAATCTCCAACGTTGCTAAATAGCCTCTTGGAACTATCTCCAAACATAGCTCGCGAAGATCCTCGGCTAATGATTTCGGTAATTCTCCGGTCATGAGGGTGTTAACATGGCTCTTGCGGCTCAACGCATCAGCTACTACGTTAGCCTTCCCTGGGTGATAATGCAATCTCATATCATAATCCTTAATGAGCTCCAACCATCTCCTTTGCCTGAGATTTAGCTCCTTCTGCGTGAAAATGTACTTCAAACTCTTGTGATCCGTGTACACCTCACAATGGTTTCCGATGAGAAAATGTCTCCATGTCTTCAACACATGCACTACGGCTGCTAACTCCAAATCATGCGTGGCATAATTCTTCTCACGGGGTTTAAGTTGTCGTGAAGCATATGAAACAACTCTTCCCTCCTGCATTAGCACTGCTCCAAGTCCTCGACGTGAAGCGTCGCAATATACTTCGTATTCCTTGCGCTGATCTGGCAGAATCAACACTGGTGATGTAACCAAACGTTTCTTCAATTCTTGGAAACTAGCTTCACATTCCTCGGTCCAATTGAATTTGATGTCCTTCTTGAACAGCTCTGTCATGGGCTTAGCGATTCTCGAGAAATTCTCAATGAACCTCCGGTAGTATCCTGCAAGTCCAAGAAAACTCCAGATTTCTCCAACTGACATGGGTGATTCCCAGTTTGTTACTATGTCAACTTTGGCGGGGTCTACGGCTATTCCTTCTCCGGATATAACATGTCCGAGGAATCCAACTTCCTTCAGCCAAAACTCACATTTGCTGAACTTGGCGTATAACTGGTGTTCTCTGAGCTTCTCAAGTACCAAACGCAAATGCTCCTTATGCTCTTCTTCGTTCTTTGAGTAGATCAAAATGTCATCAATGAACACCACGACGAACTTATCCAAAAACTCCATAAACACTTTGTTCATCAGGTTCATGAAATAGGCAGGTGTGTTAGTCAGACCAAATGACATAACGGTATAGTCATACAGCCCATACCTGGTGGTAAAAGCCGTCTTAGGTATATCCTGCTCTCGAATCTTCAACTGATGGTATCCTGATCGTAGATCGATCTTGGAAAATACCTTAGCTCCTTGTAATCGGTCAAACAGATCATTGATCATTGGCAGTGGGTACTTGTTCTTGATGGTCACTTCATTCAATCCACGATAATCAACAACCATCCTCAGCGATCCATCTTTCTTCTCCACTAGAAGTACTGGTGATCCCCAAGGTGACAAACTTGGGCGAATATAGCCTTTATCCAGTAACTCCTTAATCTGCTTCTTAATCTCCTCCAAATCTTTTGCGGGCATCCTGTACGATCTCTTAGATATTGGCCCTGTGCCTGGCAAAAGTTCAATCAAAAACTCAATGTCTCTATCTGGTGGCATGCCTGGCAACTCTTCTGGAAATACATCCGGGTAATCTTTCACCACTGGTACTTCCTCCTGTACAACTCCTGATAAGGAATTTACCTGAGTCCTCTTCGTCATATGCCAGGATACATACTTAATCCTTCTTCCTTCTGGGGTGGTAAGCAAAATCGTCTTACTGGCGCAATCGATGTTTCCTCCATACATCGATAGCCAATCCATTCCCAAAATCACATCCAAACCTTGCGACTCCAAAACTATTAGGTCTGAGGGGAAAACATGCCTACCTATGGCCAATGGCATCTGAAAACATCCTTGGCTTGCCATATACTCTGCTCCTGGCGAGGTTATTAACATAGGTGTTCTAAGAACTTTGGTGGGCAATTTATACTTATCCACAAATCCCCTTGATATGTATGAATGCGATGCACCAGTATCAAAAGGAACGACTGTAGTAAATGACTTAACCAAAAACTTACCTATTACTGCATCAGGCTGTGCTTCAACCTCCTCCACGTAAACGTGGTTCACTTGTCCTTTATTGAACGGGTTAGGCTTCTTCCCAGAGCTTCCATTGCCATTTCCATTCTGGGCTTCCGGGCATTCAGTCGCATAATGTCCCGTCTTCTGGCACTTGAAACAAGTAATGTGACTTAGATCCCTCTTGGCTGGGGTAGATGGGTTATTACGGTTCTGCCCGTTGCTTCCTCCATTCCCGTTACCATTCTTGGGTCCATCATGGTTGTGCGAACTACCTCCTCTATGGGTATGCTGAAACTGTCCTCCCGATTTCGGGGTAAAACGTGGCTTCTGCTGAGCTCCAGAATTGTACTTCCCTTGTCCATACTTCCTCTTACGGTTTTCAATCTGTTGTTGCTTCCCTTCAATCATGAGAGCTCTATCTACCAACTCCTGGTAGTTGGTGAAGGGTGCTACCATCAACTGCATGCTCAGCTCATCATCCAGTCCTTCGAGAAAATTCTCCTGCTTGGCTGCATCTGTAGCAACGTCATCGGGAGCATAACGTGCTAACTTACTAATGTCCTCCACATACTGGCCTACGGTGCGTCCTCCTTGGCGTAGGTTGCGAAACTCACGCTTCTTCATAGCCATAGCTCCTGCTGAAACATGGGCAGTACGGAAAGCTTGCTGAAACTGATCCCATGTGACAGTGTCAATAGGGTGGGTGGCTGTGTAATTCTCCCACCATGATGTTGCGGGTCCATCAAGCTAATGTGCGGAAAAATGCACTTTCTCCGCATCCGTGCATCCTGCAGTGGTCAACTCCCTTCCAACTTTGCGGAGCCAATCATCTGCAACAATCGGCTCGGTGCTGCTGGAAAACACCGGCGGATTTAGCCTCAAGAAACGGGCTAAGTGATCAACAGGTGGTGGTGGTGGGTTGTTGTTGTTGTTGTTGTTGCCTTGGTTCTGTACTAACACTTGCATCAGGGCATTCTGCTGCTGAATCAACTGAGTGATCTCCGGTTGGAAAACAAATCCGGTGTCGCGTCTCGGAGGCATCTGATAGGCTTAGAAAAGATGAGAATTTAGAATAGAATGAGGTCTAGAGGAAAAACACTACCAATATGCTCATGAGACAAAACACAATCAATATCACTCAATCAAATCAAACAAGGCATACAATCGATCTAACTATCGTTACAAAAGTGTTCGGACTATACTGTATACATGGGGGAATACTACTACTGATTTTGGTGGTCTACTAGAAATTTTGATCGGTCGAAGACTCCATGATATCTGCTCCAGCTTCATCAATAAAATCATCTTCACTGGGGTCTGAGTCGGTGTCGTCGACGATGATGTAGTTATCCGGGCAAGTAGAATCGTCGTCTTGTACTTCAGGTGATGGGTCTCCCAGGAATACTTCGATCTTCTCTATCAGTTCGCCGTTCTTCCTCACTAGTGCGACTATTTCCTCCATATAATCCTCGCGTGTAGCCTTGAGTTCTTCCTCCAACTCCGTGATCTTGGTCAATGCCTTCTTCAGATATATCATGTCTGAGCACATCCGGTTCTCCTGGCGACGAATGTGTTGGTTTTGCTCCTGGATGAAAGCTGCAATTGATCCATCCTTCTTGGTGCTGATCATCTCCCATTGTTCATCTTGGCGTCCACAGATCTGATAAATAGT
Source organism: Triticum aestivum (assembly GCF_018294505.1). NCBI lineage: Eukaryota > Viridiplantae > Streptophyta > Magnoliopsida > Poales > Poaceae > Triticum > Triticum aestivum. Next base: position 208,786,965 of record NC_057814.1, on the reverse strand, counting down.
ATCCTTAAGCTCCCTGCGGTAGACTTCTCCAATGCGTCCCATAGAGATGTGGGCTGCCATGCTCTTCCCTAAACTCCAGGTTGGTGCATCAAAGGAAAACTCTATAGGCTCAGTGACTGGCGTAAACGTCCTTCCAGGAATTTGAACTTGAATCTTCCAGCGCTCCTCTTCTGGTAGTGTGGCATTGTGGGTCCTGGTGAAGCTTGGTATTCCGATGTTTAGGTACTTAGTGACTTCCTTCAAGTGTCGTCCAAAAGGTGTATCTTCATCCGGTTGCATGAACTTGTTCCTTGCATCCGCCATTCCTAAAAGAGTAGAAAGTGGAGAGGAGTCAGAAATGAGAAGAGAGTAGTGTTCTAGGGTTTAAGCTTAGTAGTCGTGTCCTACAGCCAGCGTGTGCTCTGATACCACCTTTGTAGCGACCAGACCTCAAACAGTCTGTGCTGCTGTGCATCAGTGTCATCCCTGGATCAGTAATGCTGACACGCACAGTACAAATGGAGGATTTATAACAGAGTAGCAATCACACACTTATTACATCGAGTATCTCTAAAGAGAAATAAGTATGATAAATATGGCTTAAGGCCATCTAATACGATAACAACAGAAGGCTTGGAAGATAAGTGAGTCCATCAACTCCAACAACATCACTGAGTATAACACCACGACCTAAGGCACCTTACTCGTCGTCTGAAAAGTCTGTAACATAAAACGTTGCAGCCCGAAAACGGGTCAGCACATGGAATATGCTCGCAATGTAACACATAGAGAATAATGAACATGATAATGCTATACTACATGCATATATGGCTGGTAGAAGGCTCTATGGTTACAGTTTTGCGAAAAGCCAAATTTTCCCTACTGCAAAGGAATATATTTTGTTTAACTATCATGGTGGTTGTTAAACATTGAGATGGTTGACAGCATCTCAATCCCAATTAAGTATCATCATTAACCCAACAAAATTAATTAAAGTAACATGGTGATGAGATTCACATGATAATCCAAGTACTAGATACTCAAGATGTCCATAACCGGGGACACGGCTAATCATGATTAGTTTGTACACTCTGCAGAGGTTTGTGCACTTTTCCCCACAAGACTCGATCGCCTTCGCTTGATTCTCGCACTACATGATGTTTGAGAAACGGATGACCGAGACACAGTCTTTCAGAAACAATAACTCTTTACTCCGGGTGGACAGTTACACCTACTTTCCCCTACATCTGCTAGCCCACCTCTTCAAGAGATCATGTAACCTACTCAACTATGCTAGAGCCCATAATAGCTTGTGGCTGCACACGGAAGTTTCTAGCATGAATAATCTTATGATCCCTTTGAGCCTGGGTGGCGGCCCTTATAAAAACAGGCAACACTGGGTTCTCCAGGTGCCTCAATCCACCCAGATGTGAGTTTTAGTTGCCACCTTAAGTAAACCATTAATTAACAACCTCACATCTGTCGTGAATATCTCTCAAACCCAATCCACGTCTACTAGCATAGCATAGCGATATAAGCAAACGTAGAAGTAACTCCCAAGGGTTTGATAATAAACAGGGCAATAGGTACTACCTCAACTACATCCCAATACCCACAATTTAATTAGATCCTAACCATGCAATGTTTGAGGGTTGGTCTAATGCAATAAAACTGGGTAGTAAAAGAGGTATGATCAACGTGTTACTTGCCTTGCTGATGATCCGTGAAACTTAGCGATTCAAAGTAGCAAGCGGCGCACTCCGGGTACTCTATCACAAACAAACAAGCATACAATAAGCACTCATCAAATGCACCTCAAATAACGATCTAACCAGAAAGTTCAACTTAAGAACTCCGGTTTTGCAAAAAGAATCAAATCAAACGAAGCAACGAAAGTCAAATAGCAAAAGAAAAAAGCTTCATTTACTAATCTGGATCTAGATCAAATTTTACAGTAGCAAAAACTTGTTTAAGTGGGTTAAACGGAAAGAGAATTTCGAGACGAAACTCTAGGCGCTTGAATCGCCTGATTCCGATAAACGAGCGAAAAGATAAACGAAAACGAAAATCTGATCGGAAATCGCGATCTGGAATAATCGCAGAAAATCCGACGAAAAAGAAAACTGACAAACAGTTAAAGGAACGGACGTTCGTTAACAGCGTCTAATCGACGAACACGTTCGTTAAAACAAACGGGTCGGTGAACGTTCACTAATTAAATAAACCGAAAAAATAAACCGATCTATATAAAAAAACTACGGTTTCGAAAAAAATAAACTGGGGTGGTTTTTTTTTAAAAAACCGGACGGCGAACGGCGGCGGCTCCGGCTAACCTCCGGCGAGGCTCGGGACGGGGCTCCG
>NC_057814.1:208778095-208784150 GCF_018294505.1 Triticum aestivum | reverse complement strand
GTCGGGGGTATAAAAGGAGGGGGTGCCGTGGAGGAGGGGGCAAGGCGGCGGGCGGCGGCATGCTCGAGCTAGACTCGGCGGCGGCGGCGCTGCGTGCCCGAGAGGGAGACGGGGCGCGGGGCAGGCTGGGCCGTCGGCTGGGCTTCGGCCCAGTCGGCGCGCTCGACGTTTTTTTAAAATAATATCGCCGAATCTAAAAAAAATCATAGAAAAATAAATAAAATTCCAAAAATACTAAAACAAATTTTCACCGTCTAATTAAAATAATTAGAACAAGATGAACATTTTTCTTGGCCCAAAAATGCAGTTTTGAAAACGTGCAATTTTTTTTAACGCATTTAAAATTGCAAATAAAACCCGAATAAAATCCAATATTTGATTTTAATATTTTTCCTCCAATATTTCAATTATTTTGGAGAATTCATATTTTCTCCTCTCATTTATTTTAATATGAAATATTTTTCGGAGAGAAAAATAATTAAACCAAAAATCCTCGTTTTATTATTTGATAAAAATCAAATATGAAAACCGGGAAAAATCCCCAACTCTCTCCGAGGGTCCTTGAGTTGCTTAGGATTTTCGAGGATTTGCCAAAATGCAATAAAATATGCTATGCAATGATGATCTAATGTATAACATTCCAAATTGTAAATTTGGGATGTTACATGATGCTTGCTATGCTTGTGGCCAAGATGCCAATATGAATTATGCTTATAGAGATGAACTTTCTATAGTTCCTTATATTAAGAATGAAATTGTTGCTATTGCACCCACACATGATAGTCCTATTATCTTTTTGAATTCTCCCAAATACACCATATCGGAGAAGTTTGCACTTATTAGGGATTATATTGATGGATTGAATTCTACCATTACACATGATGATTTTGATGAATATAATATGCATGTGCTTGCTGGTCCTGCTTGCAATTGTTATGAGAGAGGAACTACATCTCCGCCTCTTTATGTTTCCAACACGATAAAATTGCAAGAAACTGCTTATGCTATCTATTGGCCTTTACTTGATGTGCATGAATTGTTCTTGTATGACATGCCAATGCATAGGAAGAGAGTTAGACTTCATCATTGCATGATATATGTTGCTTTGTGTTCACTACTAAATGCCAAATCATTGTTAATTAAAATTGGCTTTGATATACCTTGGGATCCGGGTGGATCCATTACTTGAGCACTTTATGCCTAGCTTAATGGCTTTAAAGAAAGCGCTGCCAGGGAGACGACCCGGAAGTTTTAGAGAGTCATTTATTTCTGTTGAGTGCTTTTATAAAGTTTAAAAACAGAAAAAATATAGAGGGGAACTTAAAAACTTTTTCACAAAAGAGAAACGATTGGAAGCGATGCATTGGAGAAGTGAGGGTCGACCTTGAAGAATTTTTCGTGAAGATTCTCACAAAATTAATTATGCCCTTGTACAATTCCATTGTATTATAAAAATAATGTGCGAAGATTTGCCTTTAGGATGAGTAGGTTGCTTGTTGGTATGTGCGGTGCAAAAACAGAAACTTTGGCTGTAGTGCATGATTTTACATTTTTTACTGGAATGTCGAAAGCTTCTCAAACTTTTTGCACAGTCTTGCTATACAAATTGTTTATTTTTTCCCTATTTTTCAGAAGTTTTGGAGTACCATAAGTATGGTTGGAGTTCAGATTACTACAGACTGTCCTATTTAAGACAAATTCTGTTTTTGATGCATTGTTTTGATGAAGCTATCGATTCTATCGGTGGTATAAGCTATGGAAAAGTTATATTACAGTAGATACAATGCAAAAACAAAATATGAATTGGTTTGCAACATTACTTAGAGTAGTGATTTGCTTTATTATACTAACGGATCTTACCGAGCTTTCTGTTGAGTTTTGTGTGGATGAAGTGATCAAAGATCGAGGAGGTCTCGATATGAGGAGAGGCAAGAGCTCAAGCTTGGGGATGCCCAAGGCACCCCAAGTAAATATTCAAGGAAACTCAAGCGTCTAAGCTTGGGGATGCCCCGGAAGGCATCCCATCTTTCTTCAACAAGTATCGGTATGTTTTCGTCTTCGTTTCGTTCACGTGATATGTGTAAATCTTGGAGCGTCTTTTGTGTTTATTTTTCACTTTTCTTTTATGCACCATGCTGGTATGAGATAGTCCATGGTTTATTTATAGAATGCTCATTGCACTTCACTTATATCTTTTGAGTATGGCTTTATAGAATGCTTCATGTGCTTCACTTATATCATCTGAAGTTTGGATTGCCTGTTTCTCTTCACATAGAAAACCGTTGTTCATAGAATGCTCTTTTGCTTCACTTATATTTATTAGAGAATGATATTTTGTAGAAAGAATTAAACTCTCATGCTTCACTTATACCCATTTAGAGAGTCAATAGGAATTGGTCAATTGCATGGTTAGTCATAAAATCCCACATAAAACTTATGGATCACTGAATATGATATGTTTGATTCCTTGCAATAGTTTTGCGATATAGAGATGGAATATGTGGGAGGTACTAGTAAAAGGTTGTGGTTAGTAAGAATGTTGGTGTTAAGGTTTGTGATTCCCGAAGCATGCACGTATAGTCTCTCGTTATGCTATGAAGTTGGAGCATGATTTATTATTGATTGTCTTCCGTATGAGTGGCGGTCGGGGACAAGCGATGGTCTTTTCCTACCAATATACCCCCTAGGGGCATGCGTAGTAGTACTTTGCTTCGAGGGCTAATAAATTTTTTCAATAAGTATATGAGTTCTTTATGACTAATGTGAGTCCATGGATTATACGAACTCTTACCTTTCCGCAATTTCCTAGCCTCTACGGTACTGTGGATTGCCCTTTCTCACCTTGAGAGTCTGTGCAAACTTCGCGGGTGCATCCAAACCCCGTGATATGATACGCTCTATCACACATAAGCCTTATTATATCTTCCTCAAAACAGCCACCATACCTACCTATTATGGCCTTTCCATAGACATTCCGAGATATATTGCCATGCAACTTCCACCGCTTCCGTTTTGATGACTTGAGCATTCATTGTCATATTGCTTTGCATGATCATATAGCTGACATAGTAGTTGTGGCTCAGCCACCGTTTATCATTTTCTATACATGTTACGCTAGATCATTGCACATACTGGTATTGCCAGAGGCATTCATATAGAGTCATACTTTGTTATAGGTATCGAGTTGTAATATTGAGTTGTAAGTAAATGGAAGTGTGATGATCATCAATTATTCATTTTTAGAGCATTTCCCCATTGAGGAAACGATGATGGAGACTATGATTCCACCACAAGTCGGGATGAGACTCCGGACAATGAGAGAAAAAATATAAACAAAAAGAAAAAAATAAAAAGAAAAAAAGGAAGAAAAAAGAAAAAAGAAAGAAAAAAGTAATAAAGAGAGAAGGGGCATGCTAGTTCCACACGTGTGCTTCAAAGTAGCACCATGTTTTTCATATGGAGAGTCTCCTATGTTGTCACTTTCATATACTAGTGGGAATTTTTCATTATAGGATTAGATGCGCACCCACTTAGTTTTCATATTGAGCTTTCATACACTTATAGCTCTTAGTGCATTCGTTGCATGGCAATCCCTACTCCTCGCATTGATATCGATTGATGGGCATCTCCATAGCCTGTTGGTTGGCCGCGTCGGTGTGAGACTTCCTTACTTTTTTGTCTTCTCTATATTTACCCCTACCATCATACTCTATTCCACCCGTAGTGCTATATCCATGGTTTGCGCTCATGTATTGCGTGAGGGTTGAAAAAGTTGAAGCACGTTCAAAAGTATGAACCAATTGCTTGGCTTGTCATCAGGGTTGTGCATGGTAAATACTTTTTGTTAAGAAGATAGAGCATGACAAGACTATATGATTTTGTAGGGATAGCTTTCTTTAGCGTTGATATTTTGAAAGACATGATTGTTTGTTGGGATGCCTGAGTATTGATGTCTTTATGTCAAATTATAGACTATTGCTTTGAATCACTCGTGTCTTAATATTCATGCCATGATTAAATATATGATCAAGTTTATGATAGGTAGCATTCCACATCAAAAATTATCTTTTTTATCATTTACCTGCTCGAGGACGACCAGACCTCAAATAGTCTGTGCTGCTGTGCACCAGTGTCATCCCTGGATCAGTAATGCTGACACGCACAGTACAAATGGAGGATTTATAACAGAGTAGCAATCACACACTTATTACATCGAATATCTCAAAAGAGAATAAGTATGATAAATATGCATCTAAATACGATAACAGCGGAAGACTTGGAAGATAAGTGAGTCCATCAACTCCAACGGCATCACTGAGTATAAGACCACGACCTAAGGCACCTTACTCGTCGTCTGAAAAGTCTGCAACATGAAACGTTGCAGCCCGAAAACGGGTCAGCACATGGAATATGCTGGCAAAATAACACATAGAGAATAATGAACATAATAATGCTATACTACATGCATATATGGCTGGTGGAAAGCTCTATGGTTACAGTTTTGCGAAAAGCCAATTTTTCCCTACTGCAAAGGAATATATTTTGTTTAACTATCATGGTGGTTGTTAAACATTGAGATGGTTGACAGCATCTCAATCCCAATTAAGTATCATCATTAACCCAACAAAATTAATTAAAGTAACATGGTGATGAGATTCACATGATAATCCAAGTACTAGATACTCAAGATGTCCATAACCGGGGACACGGCTAATCATGATTAGTTTGTACACTCTGCAGAGGTTTGTGCACTTTTCCCCACAAGACTCGATCGCCTCCGCTTGATTCTCGCACTGCATGATGTTTGAGAAACGGATGACCGAGCCACAGTCTTTCAGAAACAATCACCCTTTACTCCGGATGGACAGTTACACCTACTTTCCCCTACATCTGCTAGCCCACCTCTTCAAGTGATCATGTAACCTACTCAACTATGCTAGAGCCCATAATAGCTTGTGGCTGCACACGGAAGTTTCTAGCATGAATAATCTTATGATCCCTTTGAGCCTGGGTGGCGGTCCATAGGATGATCACACGGGTACCCCGGGATATCCAAAAATACAGGCAGCACTGGGTTCCCCAGGTGCCTCAATCCACCCAGATGTGAGTTTTAGTTGCCACCTTAAGTAAACCATTAATTAACAATCTCACATCTGTCATGAATATCTCTCAAACCCAATCCACGTCTACGAGCATAGCATGGCAATATAATAGCAAACGTAGAAGTAACTCCCAAGGGTTTGATAAATAACACAGGTAATAGGTACTACCTCAACTACATCCCAATACCCACAGTTTAATTAGATCCTAACCATGCAATGTTTGAGGATTGATCTAGTGCAAATAAAACTGGGTATGGAAATGTATGATCAAAGTGTTACTTGCCTTGCTGATGATCCGCGAAACCTAGAGATTCGAAGTAACAAGCGGCGCACTCCGGGTACTCTATCGCAAACAAACAAGCAAACAATAAGTACTCATCTAATGCACAGGTAAAACTCGAATGAAAGATCCAACCAGAAAGTTCAACTTAAGAACTCCGGTTTTCAAAAAGAATCAACTCGAACGAAGTAACGAAAGTCAAACGGCGAAAGAAACAAGCTTCGTTTACTAATCTGGATCTAGGTCAAATTTTACAGTAGCAAAAACTTGTTTGAGTAGGTTAAACGGAAAGAGAATTTCGAGACGAAACTCTAGGCGCTTGAATCGCCTGATTCCGATAAACGAGCGAAAAGTTAAACGAAAACAAAGATCTGATCTGAAATCGGGATTTGGAATAATCGCGGAAAAATCCGACGGAAAAGAAAACTGACGAACGGTTAAACGAACGAACGTTCATTAACAGCGAAAATCCGACGAACACGTTCATTAATACGAACGGATCGGTGAACGTTCACTAAATAATAAAACCGAAGAAAAATAAACCGATCTAGGGTTTAGAAAAAAACGAACGGTTTTTTTATTTTTTATTAGAAAAACCGGCAAGCGGCGGCGGCGGCTCGGTACCTCGTCGGGACGGGCTCCGGCGGGGCGGCTTGGGGCTCCGGCGGGGGTC
>NC_057814.1:208769873-208777820 GCF_018294505.1 Triticum aestivum | reverse complement strand
GGGCGCGGTGGGTTTTTTTTTAATATTCCTCCGAAATCAAAAACATCATAGAAAAATAAATAAGAATCCAAATATAATAAAACAAATTTTCCCCGTCTAATTAAAATAATTAGAACAAGGTGAACATTTTTTTGACACAAAAATGCAGTTTTGAAAACGTGCAATTTTTTTAATGCAATTAAAATTGCAAATAAAACCGAATAAAATCCAATGTATGATTTTAATATTTTTCCTCCAATATTTCAATTGTTTTGGAGAAGTCATATTTTCTCCTCTCATTTATTTTAATGTGAAATATTTTTCCGGAGAGAAAATAATTAAAACCGAAATCCTCGTTTTATTATTTGATGAAAATCAAACATGATAAATCGGGAAAATCCACAACTCTCTCCGAGGGTCCTTGAGTTGCTTAGGATTTATCGAGGATTTTCCAAAATGCAATAAAATATGCTATGCAATGATGATCTATGTATAACATTCCAAATTGAAAATTTGGGATGTTACAAACCTACCCCCCTTAAGATGAATCTCGCCCTCGAGATTCGGGTTGGCTAGAAAATAGGTGAGAGTGGTCCTTCCGTAGATCTTCCTCTCGCTCCCAGGTGGCTTCATCTTCTGTGTGGTGACTCCACTGGACTTTGCAAAACTTGATAACCTTACTGCGGGTGACTCGGCTGGCATACTCAAGAATCTTAACTGGTTTCTCCTCATAGGTCAAATCACCTTCCAGCTGAATCGCTTCCAGTGGCACTGTATCTCTCAGTGGTATCTCAGCCATCTCTGCGTGGCACTTCTTCAACTGTGAAACGTGAAATACGTCGTGAACTTCTGACAATCCTTCGGGCAATTCCAGCTTGTAGGCAACTTCTCCCATACGTTCCAAAACTCTGTATGGTCCGATAAAACGGGGCGCTAGCTTTCCCTTAACTCCAAAGCGCTTCACTCCTCGAAGTGGTGATACTCGAAGATAAACTCTGTCTCCGACTTCGTGAATTGTCTCCTTTCGTTTAGAATCAGCATAACTCTTCTGCCTGGACTGGGCTACCTTGAGCCTATCGCGAATCAACCTCACTTTCTGTTCAGACTCCTTAATCAAATCTGGTCCAAACAACTGACGGTCTCCTACTTCGTCCCATAACAACGGTGTTCTACACCTCCTTCCGTACAAAGCTTCGAAAGGGGCCATCTTCAAACTGGTTTGATAACTGTTGTTGTAAGAAAACTCTGCATATGGCAAATTGTCATCCCAACTAGATCCATAATCTAGTGCACAAGCTCTCAGCATGTCTTCCAAAATCTGATTGACTCTTTCGGTCTGTCCATCTGTCTGTGGGTGAAAGGTTGTACTAAATTCTAGCCTGGTTCCCAATGTTTCATGTAACTGCTTCCAAAACTTCGAGGTAAACTGGGTTCCTCTGTCTGATACAATGGTCCTCGGAACTCCATGCAAACATACGATCCTGGTCATGTATATCTTTGCCAACTTAGCACTAGTGTAAGTGGTCTTCACTGGAATGAAATGAGCTACTTTCGTCAAACGGTCGACTACAACCCATATTTAGTCATAGCTAGAACGAGTCCTGCGCAATCCCATGATAAAAATCCATGCCTATTTTATCCCACTTCCATTCGGGTATTGGCAATGGTTGTAGCAATCCTGCTGGCTTCTGATGTTCTGCCTTCACGCTCTGACATACATCACAAACTGCTACATACTCCGCAATATCCTTCTTCATTCCGGTCCACCAGAAAGTATCCTTCAAGTCCAAATACATCTTGGTATTTCCTAGGTGAATCGAATACGGTGAATCATGGGCCTCTTGCAAGATCAACTTCCTGATCTCCGGATCATTGGGCACATAAACGCGGTCCTCAAACCATAAGTATCGTGCTCATCCTCACGAAATCCCTTGGCTTTTCCTTTGCTCATCCTTTCCTTTATCTCGTCAATCTCCTTGTCTGTCTTCTGAGCTTCTCTGATCTTTTCCATCAAGGTAGACTGAATCTCCAACGTTGCTAAATAGCCTCTTGGGACTATCTCCAAACATAGCTCGCGAAGGTCCTCGGCTAACTCCTGAGGTAACTCTCCTGTCATGAGGGTGTTGACATGGCTCTTGCGGCTCAACGCATCTGCTACTACGTTAGCCTTCCCTGGGTGATAATGCAATCTCATATCATAATCCTTAATGAGCTCCAACCATCTCCTCTGTCCGAGATTTAACTCCTTCTGCGTGAAAATATACTTCAAACTCTTGTGATCCGTGTACACCTCACAACGGTTTCCGATGAGAAAATGTCTCCATGTCTTCAACGCATGCACTACGGCTGCTAATTCCAAATCATGCGTGGCATAATTCTTCTCATGGGGTTTAAGTTGTCGTGAAGCATATGACACAACTCTACCTTCCTGCATAAGCACTGCTCCAAGTCCTCGACGAGAAGCATCACAATAAACTTCATACTCCTTGCGTTGGTCTGGCAGAATCAACACTGGTGATGTAACCAATCGTTTCTTCAATTCTTGGAAACTAGCTTCACATTCCTCAGTCCAATTGAATTTGGTGTCCTTCTTTAGTAGCTCAGTCATGGGTTTTGCAATCTTTGAGAAATTCTCAATAAACCTCCGGTAGTATCCTGCAAGTCCAAGAAAACTCCGGATCTCTCCAACTGACGTGGGTGATTCCCAACTTGTTACCGTGTCAACTTTGGCGGGGACTACTGTTATTCCTTCTCCAGAAATAACATGTCCGAGGAATCCAACTTCCTTCAGCCAAAATTCACATTTGCTGAACTTGGCGTATAACTGATGTTCTCTGAGCTTCTCAAGTACCAAACGCAAATGCTCCTTATGCTCTTCCTCATTCTTGGAAAAGACTAAAATATCGTCTATGAACACCACGACGAACTTATCCAAGAACTCCATAAACACTTTGTTAATCAGGTTCATGAAATAGGCAGGTGCGTTAGTCAGACCAAATGACATAACGGTATACTCATACAGCCCATATCTGGTGGTAAAAGCCGTCTTAGGTATATCCTGCTCTCGAATCTTTAACTGATGGTATCCTGATCGTAGATCGATCTTGGAAAATACTTTAGCTCCTTGTAAGCGGTCAAACAAATCATTGATCATCGGCAGTGGGTACTTGTTTTTGATGGTCACTTCATTCAATCCACGGTAATCAAGAACCATCCTCAACGATCCATCTTTCTTCCCCACTAGAAGTACCGGTGATCCCCAATGTGACGAACTTGGGCGAATATAGCCTTTATCCAATAACTCCTTAATCTGCTTCTTAATTTCCTCCAAATCTTTTGCGGGCATCCTGTACGGTCTCTTAGATATTGGCCCTGTGCCTGGCAGAAGTTCAATCAAGAACTCAATGTCTCTATCTGGTGGCATGCCTGGCAACTCTTCTGGAAATACATCCGGGTAATCCTTCACCACTGGTACCTCCTCCTGTACAACTCCTGATAAGGAATTCACTTGAGTCCTCTTTGGCACATGCCGGGATACATACTTGATCCTTCTTCCTTCTGGGGTGGTAAGCAAAATTGACTTACTGGCGCAATCGATGTTTCCTCCATACATCGATAGCCAATCCATTCCCAAAATCACATCCAAACCTTGCGACTCCAATATTATTAGGTCTGAGGGGAAAACATGCCTACCTATGGCCAATGGCATCCGAAACCATCCTTGGCTTGCCATATACTCTGGTCCTGGCGAGGTTACTAACATAGGTGTTCTGAGAACTTTGGTGGGCAACTTAAACTTATCCACAAATCCCCTTGATATGTATGAATGTGATGCACCAGTATCAAAAAGAACGATTGCAGTAAATGACTTAACCAAAAACTTACCTATTACTGCATCAGGCTGTGCTTCAACCTCTTCCACGCTCACGTGGTTCACATGTCCTTTATTGAAAGGGTTTGGCTTCTTCCCAGAGCTTCCATTGCCATTACCATTCCAGACTTCAGGACAATCATTTGCATAGTGTCCAGTCTTCTGGCACTTGAAACAAGTAACGTGACTTAGATCCCTCTTGGCTGGGGTAGATGGGTTATTACGGTTCTGTCCGTTGCTTCCTCCATTCCCATTACCATTCTTGGAGCCATTATGGTTGTGCGTACTACCTCCTCCATGGGTATGCTGAAACTGTCCTCCCGGTTTCGGGGCAAAACGTGGCTTCAGCTGAGCTCCAGAATTGTACTTCCCTTGTCCATACTTCCTCTTACGGTTTTCAATCTGCTGATGCTTCCCTTCAATCATGAGAGCTCTATCTACCAACTCCTGGTAGTTGTTGAAGGTTGCTACCATTAGCTGCATGCTCAGTTCATCATTCAGTCCTTCCAAAAACTTCTCCTGCTTGGCTGCATCTGTAGCAACGTCATCTGGTGCATAACGTGCTAACTTACTGAAATCCTCCACATACTGGCCTACGGTGCGTCCTCCTTGGCGTAGGTTGCGAAACTCACGCTTCTTCATAGCCATAGCTCCTGCTGAAACATGAGCTGTGCGGAAAGCTTGCTGAAACTGGTCCCATGTGACAGTGTTAATAGGGTGTGTGGCTGTGTAATTCTCCCACCATGATGCTGCGGGTCCATCAAGCTGATGTGCGGCAAAATGCACTCTTTCCGCATCTGTGCATCCTGCTATGGCCAACTCCCTTCCAACTTTGCGGAGCCAATCATCTGCAACAATCGGCTCGGTGCTGCTGGAAAACACCGGCGGGTTTAACCTCAAGAAACGGGCTAAGTGATCAACAGGTGGAGGTGGTGGGTTGTTGTTGTTGTTGTTGCCTTGGTTCTGTACCAACACTTGCATTAGGGCATTCTGTTGCTGAATCAACTGGGTGATCTCGCGTGGGAAAACAAATCCGGTGTCGCGTCTTGGAGGCATCTGATGGGTTAGAAAAGATGAGAGTTAAGAATAGAATGAGGTCTAGAGGGAAAACACTACCCATATGCTCATGAGTCAAATACAATCAATATCACTGAATCAATTCAAACAAGGCATACAGTCGATCTAACTAGCGTTACAAAGTGCTTGAACTATACTATTAAATGGGGGAAACTACTACTGATATGGTGGTCTACTAGAAATTTTGATCAGTTGAAGACTCCATGATATCTGCTCCAGCTTCATCAACAAAGTCATCTTCACTGGGGTCCGAGTCGGTGTCGTCGATGATGATGTAGTTATCCGGGCAAGCGCATTCGTCATCTTCTGCTTTTGGCACTGGATTTCCCATGAATACTCCAATCTTCTTCTCCAGGTCGTCATTCTTCCCTACTAGTGCGACGATTTCCTCCAAATAATCCTCGCGTGTAGCCTTGAGTTCTTCCTCCAGCTCCTTGATTTTCGTCAATGCCTTCTTTAGATCTTCCTTGTCTGAGCACATCTGGTTCTCCTGGCGACGAATGTGTTGGTTTTGCTCCTGGATGAAAGCTGCAATTGATCCATCCTTCTTGGTTCTGATCATCTCCCATTGCTCGTCTCGGCGTCCACAAATCTGATAAATAGTATCCTTAAGCTCCCTGTGGTAGACTTCTCCAATGCGTCCCATAGCGATGTGGGCGGCCATGCTCTTCCCTAAACTCCAGGTTGGTGCTTCAAAAACCAATTTTATTGGCTCAGTAACTGGCACAAACGTCCTTCCTGGAACTTGAACTTGAATCTTCCAGCTCTCCTCTTCAGGTAATGTGGCGTTGTAGGTTCCGGTGATGCTTGGTATTCCCATGTTCAAGTACTTAGTGACTTCCTTCAAGTGTCGTCCAAAAGGCGTGTCTTCATCTGGTTGCATGAACTTGCTCCTTGCATCCGCCATTCCTAAAAGAGTAGAAAGTGGAGAGGGGTCAGAAATGAGAAGAGAGAAGTGTTCTACGGCTTAAGCTTAGTGGTCGTGTCCTACAGTCAGCGTGTGCTCTGATACCACCTTTGTAGCGACCAGACCTCAAATAGTCTGTGCTGCTGTGCACCAGTGTCATCCCTGGATCAGTAATGCTGACACGCACAGTACAAATGGAGGATTTATAACAGAGTAGCAATCACACACTTATTACATCGAATATCTCAAAAGAGAATAAGTATGATAAATATGGCTTAGGGCCATCTAAATACGATAACAGCGGAAGACTTGGAAGATAAGTGAGTCCATCAACTCCAACGGCATCACTGAGTATAAGACCATGACCTAAGGCACCTTACTCGTCGTCTGAAAAGTCTGCAACATGAAACGTTGCAGCCCGAAAACGGGTCAGCACATGGAATATGCTGGCAAAATAACACATAAAGAATAATGAACATAATAATGCTATACTACATGCATATATGGCTGGTGGAAAGCTCTATGGTTACAGTTTTGTGAAAAGCCAATTTTTCCCTACTGCAAAGGAATAAGTTATGTTTAACTATCATGGTGGTTGTTAAACATTGAGAAGGTACCTCCAACTCAATCCCAATTAAGTGTCATCATTAACCCAACAAATTAATTAAAGTAACATGGTGATGAGATTCACATGATAATCCAGGTACTAGATACTCAAGTTGTCCATAACCGGGGACACGGCTAACCATGATTAGCTTGTACACTCTGCAGAGGTTTGTGCACTTTTCCCCACAAGACTCCATCGCCTCCGCTTGATTCTCGCACTGCATGATGTTTGAGAAACGGATGACCGAGACACAGTCTTTCAGAAACAATCACCCTTTACTCCGGATGGACAGTTACACCTACTTTCCCCTACATCTGCTAGCCCACCTCTTCAAGAGATCATGTAACCTACTCAACTATGCTAGAGCCCATAATAGCTTGTGGCTGCACACGGAAGTTTCTAGCATGAATAATCTTATGATCCCTTTGAGCCTGGGTGGCGGTCCATAGGATGATCACACGGGTACCCCGGGATATCCAAAAATACAGGCAGCACTGGGTTCCCCAGGTGCCTCAATCCACCCAGATGTGAGTTTTAGTTGCCACCTTAAGTAAACCATTAATTAACAATCTCACATCTGTCATGAATATCTCTCAAACCCAATCCACGTCTACGAGCATAGCATGGCAATATAATAGCAAACGTAGAAGTAACTCCCAAGGGTTTGATAAATAACACAGGTAATAGGTACTACCTCAACTACATCCCAATACCCACAGTTTAATTAGATCCTAACCATGCAATGTTTGAGGATTGATCTAGTGCAAATAAAACTGGGTATGGAAAAGTATGATCAAAGTGTTACTTGCCTTGCTGATGATCCGCGAAACCTAGAGATTCGAAGTAACAAGCAGCGCACTCCGGGTATTCTATCGCAAACAAACAAGCAAACAATAAGTACTCATCTAATGCACAGGTAAAACTCGAATGAAAGATCCAACCAGAAAGTTCAACTTAAGAACTCCGGTTTGCAAAAAGAATCAACTCGAACAAAGTAACGAAAGTCAAACGGCGAAAGAAACAAGGTTCGTTTACTAATCTGGATCTAGGTCAAATTTTACAGTAGCAAAAACTTGTTTGAGTAGGTTAAACGGAAAGAGAATTTTGACACAAAACTCTAGGCACTTGAATCGCCTGATTCCGATAAACGAGCGAAAAGTTAAACAAAAACGAAGATCTGATCTGAAATCGGGATCTGGAATAATCGCGGAAAAATCCGACGGAAAAGAAAACTGACGAACGGTTAAACGAATGAACGTTCATTAACAGCGAAAATCCGACGAACACGTTCATTAATACGAACGGATCGGTGAACGTTCACTAAATAATAAAACCGAAGAAAAATAAACCGATCTAGGGTTTAGAAAAAAACGAACGGTTTTTTTATTTTTATTTTAGAAAAACCGGCAAGCGGCGGCGGCGGCTCGGTACCTCGTCGGGACGGGCTCCGGCGGGGCGGCTTGGGGCTCCGGCGGGGGTCGGCGAGGGCGGCGGGGTGGCGGGGCT
>NC_057814.1:208666226-208769505 GCF_018294505.1 Triticum aestivum | reverse complement strand
GAGGGAGACGGGCGCGGGGCTGGGCCGGCCGGCTCGGCTGGGCCGTGGCCCGGTCGGGCGCGGTGGGTTTTTTTTAAATATTCCTCCGAAATCAAAAAAAATCATAGAAAAATAAATAAAAATCCAAATATGATAAAACAAATTTTCCCCGTCTAATTAAAATAATTAGAACAAGGTGAACATTTTTTTGACACAAAAATGCAGTTTTGAAAACGTGCAATTTTTTTAATGCAATTAAAATTGCAAATAAAATCCGAATAAAATCCAATATATGATTTTAATATTTTTCCTCCAATATTTCAATTGTTTTGGAGAAGTCATATTTTCTCCTCTCATTTATTTTAATGTGAAATATTTTTCCGGAGAGAAAATAATTAAAACCGAAATCCTCGTTTTATTATTTGATGAAAATCAAACATGATAAATCGGGAAAATCCCCAACTCTCTCCGAGGGTCCTTGAGTTGCTTAGGATTTATCGAGGATTTGCCAAAATGCAATAAAATATGCTATGCAATGATGATCTACGTATAACATTCCAAATTGAAAATTTGGGATGTTACAATAACATAATTGGATCATATAACTATCCCTCAGCATGCAACAAAGAGTCACTCCAAAGTCACTAATAGCGGAGAACAAACGAAGAGATTATGGTAGTGTACGAAACCACCTCAAAGTTATCCTTTCTGATCGGTCTATTCAAGAGTCCATAGTAAAATAACATGAAGCTATTCTTTCCGTTCGATCTATCATAGAGTTCGTACTAGAATAACACCTTAAGACACAAATCAACCAAAACCCTAATGTCACCTAGATACTCCAATGTCACCTCAAGTATCCGTGGGTATGATTATACGATATGCATCACACAATCTCAGATTCATCTATTCAACTGACACAAAGAACTTCAAAGAGTGCCCCAAAGTTTCTACCGGAGAGTCAAGACAAAAACATGTGCCAACCCCTATGCATAAGTTCACAATGTTACGGAACCCGCAAGTTGATCACCAAAACATACATCAAGTGAATCACATGAATATTCCATTGTCACCACAGATAAGCACATGCAAGACATACATCAAGTGTTCTCAAATCCTTAAAGACTCAACCCGATAAGATAACTTCAAAGGGAAAACTCAATCCATTAAAAGAGAGTAGAGGGGCAGAAACATCATAAGATCCAACTATAATAGCAAAGCTCGCGATACATCAAGATCGTGCCATATCAAGAACACGAGAGAGAGAGAGAGATCAAACACATAGCTACTGGTACATACCCTCAGCCCCGAGGGTGAACTACTCCCTCCTCATCATGGAGAGCGTCGGGATGATGAAGATGGCCACTGGAGAGGGATCCCCCCTCCGGTAGGGTGCCAGAACGGGTCTAGATTTATTTTCGGTGGCTACAGAGGCTTGCGACGGTGGAACTCCCGATCTAGGTTATGTTCTGGAAGTTTGGGTATATATAAGAAGTGGTTGCGTCGGGAACAAGTCAGGGGGGTCCCCGAGGCAGCCACGAGGTAGGGGGGCATGCCCCCCACCCTCGTGGGTGCCTCGGGACTCTTCTGGCCTATCTCCGATGCTCTGTGGGCTTCTTCTGGTCCAAAAATAATCTCCGTGAAGTTTCAGGTCAATTGGACTCCATTTGGTTTTCCTTTTCTGCGATACTCAAAAACAAGGAAAAAACAGAAACTGGCACTGGGCTCTAGGTTAATAGGTTAGTCCCGAAAATCATATAAAATAGCATATAAATGCATATAAAACATCCTAGATGGATAATATAATAGCATGGAACAATCAAAAATTATAGATACGTTGGAGACATAACAGCTATCATGTTCCTCACTTGTAGGCAATCCGCACTGGCGAATTCCTAACTCCTCAGTCAGAACAAATTCCTCAGAGATCAGAAGAGCTTCGTCTTTGTCACTGAAGAAATTGACTGAACTGTATGAGATTTCCAATGGCTTCACTCGAAGGGATTGGTAGGTGTAGGATTTTGAGTTGAGCATCACATGGAAATTTTTCCTTAGTATTTCCTCGACCCCCTTTAACAGTACGGTGTTTCCTATGACTCAAGAAAGAGAAAATGAAACTACGAAAACAAAAGTCTTCACGCTTCATGTTCCTTGTATGAATACCAAGTCTTCACGTGTACACCAATTTCTTCACTTTCAAAGTCTTCAGAAATCCAAAGTCTTCATCGAAGACATTCATTTTTAGGGGTCGACTTTCTCTATAAATATCAAACTCCTCATAGACTTATAGACCTGTGTACACTCACAAACGCATCAGTCCCTTAACCTATAAGTCTTCAATACACCAAAATCACTAAGGGGCACTAGATGCACTTACAATCTCCCCCTTTTGGTGATTGATGACAGTATAGGTTAAGTTTTCAATGGGGATAAACATATGAAGTGTAAATACCGATATTGAGGAATTTGATTGCAAGATATAGAAGAACTCCCCCTGAAGATATGCATAGTAAGGAATTTGCTTTTGAAGCAATGCACACTTGAAGAGTAGAATCATGGAGATCTCCCCCTATATCTTAATTCATACACGCATTTAACATATGATATGAAGAATTTGAAATGCATGATGAAATATGGTGACTGATGTAATTCAGCATGTGTGCATTAAGATATATGAGGAATAAGCATGCAGAAGAAACACAACAAGAGTATCAGACCACCATCGGGTTTAAGTTTACAACTCGATCCAACAAAGTTTTCAAAAGAACGAGAGTTCTAACTTAGCAAAAAACGCCCATATAGAGAGACCCGCTTGAAGACTAACTCAAATTTCTCCCCCTTTGTCATCGAATGACCAAAAGGGTAGAAAAAAATGAGGACTAACGCCCCTGAAGAATATCATGTTGATGGAGGAGCGCCAGCGTTGTTGGGGTCGGTTGTTGTAGTAGGGCATGCCGCAGTGTCGTCCAAATCTTCATGCTCATCTGTGTCACGTGATGAAGAATATGAGCTGGCCACCAAGGAGGGAACTTTGACTTTCTTGTATTTCTTCGCCGGTGGCTGAGACCAGTCAAAGTCCTACTTGAGACCCATTTGCTCCAGATCTTCTTCACCATAAAGATGTGACAGAACAGCCCAGGTGCGACCGAAGACTTCATGGAGGTAGTAATGGTTTTTCTTCACTGCATTGTGTGTAGCAGTCATGTTGTGAAGAATTGAACCAAACTGACGCTTAACCCATTTGTGGTTGCGATCGACCTTCTGGTGAAGACTGAGGAGAAGCTCACAATTAGTCATCACCCTTGGAGCTGTGCCTTGAGGATTTTGCTTGGAAGCATTGGCGGCAGAGTCATGAGTGGCATAGTCATCATTGGTGGAGTAGGATGCAGCTTTGCGGAATTGACCATCCAATGGACGAATGCCTTCATCAATAACAGCAGTGGCCTTGCCCTTTTCATCAGCTGAGGAAAATGTCCGTTTGAGGACTTCAATGGGGGGCAAGTAGCTGAGATGATTTTGAAAATCAGCCTTGAAGTTGAGTGAAGACCTTGTTCTGAGGAATCTCATAATCCAAGGAGCGTAAGGCTTCAACTCAAATGGAGATAATGCAACATTGGCCAGAGTCCTCATGAAGAAATCATGGTAGTTGACCGGAATGCCATGCATGATATTGAATAGCAGATTCTTCATGATGCCAACGACTTCTTCATCATTCGAGTCGTGGCCTTTGATTGGACTCAATGTCTTCGACAGAATGCGATAGACAGTTCTAGGCACATATAGCAATTCCTTGACGAGGAATTTGGTCCTTGGGGCTTGACCGGGCTTCAGCGGCTTCATCAGCACTTGCATGTAATGATCTGTAAGCTCAGGTTCATGATATATGCAATGAGCGCCTTCAAGGGGAGGACTGACAGGCAGGGCATGAAGCAATTCAGAGGCTGGTGCTTTGTAATGAGTATTCTCTGTCATCCGGTCCAATACCCAAGAGTTCACATCTTCAGCATTTCCTGTGATGTGCAGCATTGCATAGAACTGAAGAATTAGCTCTTCATTCCAATCAACAATATATGTGCAAAAGTTGAGTAGTCCAGCGTCATGAAGAACACCGAGGATTGGCGCGAAGCAAGGCAGTGATTTCATGTCCACGTGAGGAATATGCTCATGGTCGAAGACTTTGTCTTTGTTGAAAAGCAGTGAAGAATAGAAGTTGGCTTGGCTGGCAGTCCAGAAACGCTTCCTTCTAAGACGAGCAGAGTCATATGGGTTGTAATCCGTGAAGAACACGTGCTCGTGGAAGAAGTCATCAGCCTTAAATTTTTGCTTCTTTGAGAAAGGATCCTTTGGCTTGGGTCGAGGAGTGTCTGTCAATTGCATCACAACCTCAGGAATCACAATCTCAGGATCCACAGGCTGAGGAATTTCAGTTTCTTCTTCAGTTGCAGCCTGGGTCTTCAATTCTTCAGCAGCAATTTCACCAGCACTAGTGGCTGGAATCTCTTCATGAATGGAACGAGTGGAGTGATGTTCGGCAGAGCCCATTTGAACTTCAGTAAGCACTTGGGACTGAGGAAGTTGTTGCAGAGGAGTGAACAAGGGAGAATTGGGGTGCTGACTTTCCCAAAAGTCATCATTCATCACTGGTGTCGTGCTCCCAATGTCCACATCCTCATCTTCTTCACTCATTTGTTCAACACCGGCCTCTTCAGCTGTGAACTGAGGCACTGGCGATGAGACAACTGGGGTTGAGGGGATTGTATCCACTTCAATTTCTTCATCCAACTGCTCTGAAGTAGCAGCAGAAGGAATATCTTCATCGGATCCGCTTGGGATCGCATAGTCCTCACCAAAGGGAACGAGTTCCTTTGATGGCATGCATGAGACTGGAACAACATCAATTGGATTCTCAAAAGAGCTTGTCAATTTCTTCATCTTCTTCGGAGTTGAAGATTCTGATGAAGTTGATGCTTTCCTTTTCTTCAC
The DNA here is from genome assembly GCF_018294505.1 of Triticum aestivum. NCBI lineage: Eukaryota > Viridiplantae > Streptophyta > Magnoliopsida > Poales > Poaceae > Triticum > Triticum aestivum. The sequence continues at coordinate 208,764,543 of NC_057814.1, read as the reverse complement.
AGCTGCACGCTCTGCAGCCTTGGTCTTCTTCACATCTGATGCAGAAGGATGAATTGTACTTGGTGTAGGTGCAGGAGGAGCAGAGGATATTGGTTCTGTTTCTTCAGGCACAACTGATGTAGTTGTCCTAGCATGGTCAGTTTCTTCAGGCACAGCAGTTGAAGCTTTAGCTGGCCTGTCAGTTTCTTCAGGTGCAACTCTAGTGGTTGCCCTGGCAGAGTCATCAGCGGCTGGAATGCAGTCATCAGCCCTGGTACTGGCAGTTTCATCAGCAGCCTGATTTTCATCAGCGGTGCTGGCATGTTCTTGTGTAGGCTGAGCAGATGCCTCAGCCCAAGGAATCTTTTGTTGCGATGGGGCTGCAACATTGGTAGTGAATTTTTCAGTTAACTCCACAAATCTGACCTTGGCACCAAGCCAGTCAGCATAGTAACGATCAAATTCATCACTCAGATTCCTGATCTCTGATTGCAGAGCTACAAGTTCTTCAGGTGAAAGCTTCAAGACATTTTGCTTCAGAAATCGCTCTTTCTTGTACTGCGCTTTCTTCACCTTCCTCCCCTGTTCATATTTCCATTTCTCTTCATCAATGAAGGCCGTCAACACATGACTTTGACCAAGAGTGAGGTTCACCTCAGGCAGAGGTGTGTTGGGGTCCTTATGCCATAAGTCAATGAATTCAAGGATCAACTTTGGATCTAGCATCAATGGCACATTACTGCCTTTGGCTCTAGCGGCCATGTGTTGCCTGTCTCTGATGATTTCAGTGAGTTCTTCATCATCAGCTTCGTCATCATCAGACGGTACTTGGAAGGCGACCTGCTTCTTGTGAGGACTTGGTCGAGAACCTCGTCCAGTAGTGGCCTTTGTTTTCAGCAGAGTGGGGCCTGTTGAGGAGGTCGGAGGAGCTAAAGAACTTGCAGAGGCTCCTGAGGCAATAGAGATGCCAGTTGTCCTTTGGCACGATGCGAGATGCGCAGGTGTTGAGGACTTTGGAGGAGCTGGAGCAGCTTGAGGAATTGGCCGTGAGGGCTTTGATGAGCTGGGCCGTGAGGGCATTGCTGAGGAGCTTGGCCGTGAGGGCATTGAAGCAGAAGCACTAGGCTTGTGTGCAGGCTTCTTGGGCATAGCCTTCTTAGGGTTGCTAGCAGATGCCTCAGCAGTGGCAGCAGTAGAATCTTCATTGAATTTCTTCACTGCTTCTTTTGCCATTTTGGCCAGCATAGCTTGACGCTTGGCCCATTCCTTGGGAAATTCCTCACCTCTTCTGATGCTAGAGGGATCAGCTTCTTGACCAGGTGCCAATGGAGGTCTTGGGCATGGAGGGTGTACAACGAATTTCTTCATGTACTTGGGAGTAACATAGCGATATTCCCTCCATTCTCTGGCCCATCTCCTCTCTATCTTTTGTATGCGCACCTTGCGCTGATTTTTGGTCTCCTTGCCATGTTTGGCGTCATCAGGAGTGCAATATTCATCATAGATGTCCTCGGGGATTTCAAACACTGTGTTGACTTCCAATTTCTTACCTCCCTTCCGAGGTTTCTTGCCATCTGCCATTTTCTTCAGCTGAGGAATCTGAACAATAGAATTCTCTGAAGAGGTGTGCAACTTTTCTTCGAGGAACGCTGCAAATGAGTTAAGTTGATGAGAACCTAGTGATTCGGCAGCGGACATGTGTACCTGTGAACAGAATATAGTTGCAAAGAATTTGGAGAGGTCATATGTGTTCTCAGAAGTTTTTGCAAATAGAACAAGTTTGAGGAATTTGACCAGATGAGTCTTGAGGAATTTCACTAAGTGAAAGGATCGATATAGTTGACTAGAGGGGGGGGGGTGAATAGGCAACTAACAATTTTTAGCTTTTCTTTACCAAATTAAACTTTGCATCAAAGTAGGTTGTCTAGATATGCAACTAGGTGAGCAACCTATATGATGCAACAACAACAAGCACACAAGCAAGCAAGGGATATAACACAAATAAGCTTGCACAAGTAAAGGCACGAGATAACCAAGAGTGGAGCCGGTGAAGACGAGGATGTGTTACCGAAGTTCCTTCCTTTTGAGGGGAAGTACGTCTCCGTTGGAGCGGTGTGGAGGCACAATGCTCCCCAAGAAGCCACTAGGGCCACCGTATTCTCCTCACGCCCTCACACAATGCGAAATGCCATGATTCCACTATTGGTGCCCTTGGAGACGGCGACCGGACCTTTACAAACAAGGTTGGGGCAATCTCCACAACTTAATTGGAGGCTCCCAACGACACCACGAAGCTTCACCACAATGGACTATGGCTCCGCGGTGACCTCAACCGTCTAGGGTGCTCAAACACCCAAGAGTAACAAGATCCGCAAGGGATTAGTGGGGGGAATCAAATTTCTCTTGGTGGAAGTGTAGATTGGAGCCCTCTCAACCAATCCCTAGAAAATCAACAAGTTTGATTGGCTAGGGAGAGAGATCGGGCAAAAATGGAGCTTGGAGCAACAATGGAGATTAGGGTTGGAAGAGGTGGTCAACTCGGGGAAGAAGACACCCCTTATATAGTGGAGGGACAAATCCAACCGTTATCCACCAACCCAGCCTGCGCAGCATGGTACTACCGCGCCAGGGGCACGGTACTACCGCAAGGGCGTGCTGTACTACCGCAGGGACCCGCGGTACTACCGCCCGAGCAGCACAAACCTGGACCGCCCAAACGCACTGAAGTGGAGGGCGGTAGAACCGCTTGCGCGGTACTACCACTTGCGCGGTACTACCGCACCACCTCGCGGTACTACCGCAAGGAAGGGAAGTTCCAGATTTCGAGAAGGCAGGGACATATAAAAATACATCCGTGGCAACTTCCACTGAGTTGGAGTCAATGCAAAAACCCGACACGGTAGGACAGCACGCGGAGCGGTACTACCGCGCGGCGGCTGAGCCAGGCCAGGACGCATGGTACTACCGCGCACCGGGCGTGGTACTACCGCGTAGGGCGCGGATGTAAAAAATTACATCCGCCCCTACTACTGCTGCGCAACAGCACTTGGCCTGGGGGCCACGGTACTACAGCTCCTAAGGTGCGGTACTACCGTGGGCTCTTGCGGTACTACCGCACCATGGTCCGATAGTACCGCAAGGCCTGCGGTACTACCACTCCTAGGAGCAGTACTACCGCATGCCCAAGCTCAGCAACCAAGACAAGTTGCATAGACGAGAAAAATGGAGGTGCTCCAAAGAGCCAAAGGAAAGGAGGTGCAAAAGGAGTAGACGTGTACGTGATGATTCCACCCAAACCTTTCCAAAGCGGACCCCCTCTTAATAGTATGGCTTTCCTACGACTCAAATCCACCAAAAAGAAACGTAGAGAAACGCCATCTTCAATAGTCTTCGAGGGGCACCAAACCGTCTTGTGCCCAGTGATGAAATGTCTGAAATACTCAAGGCACACGATTAGTCCGCAAAAGCATTGTCATCAATCACCAAAACACCTTAGGGATAAATATGCCCTTACAATCTCCCCCTTTTTGGTGGATTGATGACAATATGGGATTTGCACAAAAGGAGATAGCATAGAGCATGAGTGTCGGATGTGGGGTTCCGGCAAACCCTTAAGGTTCAAACACTGGGGTGCGCGCGAAGTCTTTCCCTCCTACCGATCTATGCCCTAGCTCGCTAAGATCTCGCGGACGAACTCGACGAACTCGCAACACAGAAAGACACGAGGTTTATACTAGTTCGGGCCACCGTTGTGGTGTAATACCCTACTCCAGTGTGGTGGTGGTGGATTGCCTCTAGGGCTGACGATGAACAGTACAAGGGAAGAACAGCCTCCTGAGGTTGAGGTGTTCTTGTGGCTAGGGTTGGCTCTCGATCGGGTTGGATCAAGCTAAGATGAGATGCCCCTACTTTGGTGGGTAGCTCTACTTATATAGGCCCTGGTCCTCTTCCCAAATATCGAGCGGGAAGGGAGCCAACAACGGCGCGCAAATTTGAAGGGGGACAACTAGTACAAGCTATCCTGACAAAAGTGGTCTTCGCCTATGAAAAGCTCTGGTTGTGACGCCGTCTTGGGCTCCACGATGACCTCCGTCTTGCTGTCCTCCTGGTCTTGGTCTCGTTGCACCAATATAGCAACATTTGCCTGATGCCTCGGTACTCCTCGCCTGCGCTGGCCTCCTTAGCACCAAAGAGGAAATAAGGACGCTGCGCGCGCTGGTGCCTGCTTGGTGTCGTTCTTCATGGCTCACATCACGAGGGCCTCGTGAGGTTTGCCCTGCCTTGATATCTCCGCTCCTCATGAACCTGCCTGGCTAGGCCACTCCAGAGGAGGTCTTGCATCGTCTGCCTCGCGAGGCTTGGACCCTCGCGAGGGTCTTAGATGCCTTGTCGGTGAAGATGGGCCGTACGGCCTGCTGGCTTAGCCACGCTGTGGGCCGCAGGCAGGCAAGTCTGGGGACCGCCGTTCCCAGAACACCGACAATGAGCAAACCCCACGTCTATAAAATATCGACGGGCTCCCCCTAGATGTGTGCTATCTAGACAAGTGCTTTGGGCTGCACGACACACATACTAGGATCAACACTCCCTCTATATTTTATAGACAAGGCATATCTTGCAACAACAAGGCTAACACTATGCAAGATAGTAAATATGAGCAAAATATAAATAGCACACGGAACATAAGCTCAATAAGGTACGATAGAGGGCATATGTCTTACACCATAGATAGATAAGTCTCACAAGCGCAAACCAAACCAAAGCAAACGAGGTTCAAACGAGAAGGCAAACAAACCAAACACGACACACGACTCGCAAATCCCTACACTCTCTCCCCCTTTGGCATCAAGACGCCAAAAAGGCAGAGAGGACACCTACAACACAAGTGGTGGCTCAAGCGGAGTAGTCACTCGCACGCTCTTCGTCGAACTCGGCAGCGGGGATGGGCTCCTCCTCAGAATAAGTCCACTTGTAGCCTTGTTTAGCCATCCACTCGGCCTCTGGAGTGATGTGCTCCTCGGAGCCGCCGGAAACTTCCTCTCCAAACACCCTCATGATCTTCTTGTCGCGGCGGCGACTCTCCTTGGAGGCAATGTGAGTCCGGTGCTTCCCCTTAGCCTGCATGCAAAACAAGGCCTTCATCTTGGCCTTCAGCTTCTTAGCCCATGAGGGCTCAGTGGAGGGAGGGGCATACCCAGCAGAGCGGTCCTCATCTGCATCCTCCGCCTCACTCTCCCCCCCCATCAACAGCCATCTTAGCAGCCGCTGCCTCAGCACGAGTAGTGGTGTTAGCCCACTGGGGCTTGATGCGGAGTCTGATGGGGTGATTACAAATCCAGTCAGGGGCCAAGAACTCATCCTGAGGGAATAGCTTCTCCCACATCTTCAAGATCAAAAGAAACAGGTAAGGTCCATAGATGGGAACCTTACGGTTGAACACCGCAAACCGAAGCTCGCACCACATGATGTGGGAGACATCCAATGGCTGAGTCTGAGAGAGACGCGCCTCCTCACAGAGAAGCAACATGCCCACAAGATAAGCATGCACCTTGTCCTTGTCCCCAATGCGTGGGAAGAGAGATTTGCGGAAGATCCGGTGCATGATGTCAAGGAAAGGGTTCAGAACCCACGCCTTCTTGCCACTTGGAAGGAGCTTCTCAACATAATATTGCATGAGCTTGTTCTTGTTGGCAGACTCGGGGTTGGCATGAGGGCGAACTCCAATGGGCGTGTTGAGCCCCTCATCAGGTATACTGAGCAAAGCCATGAACTCCTTCCATGTAGCAGTCAGCTGACGTCCATTGGTCATCATCCTCCGTTCCTCCTCAGAGTGAAAGTGTACCGAAGCAAAGAACTGGGCCACCAGCTCGGGATCAAAGTCCAGGTGAAAAGAGATCACATCCTCAATGGCAAACTGCTCCATGAGATCCAAGGCCTCACCAAAGTAGGCACGGTGCTTCTCCTCCCTCATGTGATTCATATCAATCCAGTCCACGTCCACATAAGTGTTCTGCTTGCCCTTGATCACATCGAAATAAATGAGATTCTGTTGCTTGGTCCAGAACAGATCATTGCCTCTGATGTTGGCACGAGGATTCACAAAGGGTTGATCCTCCTTCGAGAGATAAACTCTGCCGGTGGGATATCATCCATGCCCATGGAGGGCTCCTTCTGCTTGGTGGCGGTGGTCTTGGTCCTGCGTTGGGGGGCATTGGACCCCTCTGGGGCTTCATCTTGGTTGTGCAGACGCTTGGAACCCATGTCACGGCTGGGATTGGAATGGTTAGCAGGAGCTCCGGAGCCACCACCTAAGGCACAAAACACAAAACACGCACGAGAAGCGAGAAAGATCAATGCAAAGACAACAACAAAACAGGTGAAATAAGTAGAATGCGCACTTGGTAATTGCCATGAAGAAGATTTAACAGCAACGGTAGTACCGCTTGGTCGCGCGGTACTAAAATTTTAGTGCCGCTCCTAGTCGCGGTAGTACCACGCGGCGGCACGGTAGTACCGGGGCGCGGAGCGGCAGTAGGACTTTAGTACTGCAGCGGCACGGTAGTACCGCGCCTGAGGAGCGGTAGTACCGTACGAGCGGTAGTACCGCACCTGAGATGCGGTAGTACCGCACGGCTTCAGATCCGAACCAACTGAATCTGAGAACAACCGTGACAACGAGGCGGTACTACGGTTGATCAAATCTACCACGGGACAACATATCAAGTACAATTTCTATGCATCACTACTCTCCTACATCCTACTCTTGCAAAGATTTGGCCTAAAATCTCAAGAACAATATGCATCTCCCCAAAAACCTAGAAGCGAAAGAGCGAACAAAAGAGAGAGGGATTTGGGGGAGAAACCTTGTTCCATGGCAAGAGGAGGTGGTGGGGAACGATCCCACCGGTCGGAATTCGAGGAGAGTGGCCGGAGACGGAGATCCGGCGAGGGTCTCCGGCGCCGTTCTTGAGCGAGAGAGAGAGAGATGGTGGGGAGAGAAACAGACGAATGGGTATGGGGGAGTTGGAACTCCCCCTGCCCGCTCTTAACCCCCACGCGCCCTCGGCCGCGCGGTAGTACCGCACGTCATCGCGGTAGTACCGCCCGGGCGGAAGTACCGCACCAAGGCGGTAGTACCGCTCCCCCAGGAGGCAGTAAAAAATTACTGCCGCACTGGGTGCGGAAGTACCGTGCGCTCATCACGCAGTAGTACCGTGGCAAGCCGCGGTAGTACCGTGAGCTCAAGATGATGCAAGTTTTAAGAAAGGTAAAACGGAGTCTTTGCAAGGCAGCTTTCAAGCGAACGGACACAGCCAAAACGCTGACACACGAAACAACTCAAAGAAGATCGACACGACGAAAAGATGACAAGAGACAACAAGAACTAAGACACTCAGCACAGCCTCTCTAAGGATAGGGCGGTAGCCGGAGCCACCTATGTTTGAGTCAATTGGTATGGCACCGCAAAGAATTATCCTTGGGCCCATGACCAAAACTCGTCTTTGAAGCACAAGTACCATCAAAAATGGCTAATGTGAAAGAGTTGATCAATTTATGCATAATAGGGGGAGGGAGAGTTCATTGAGAGAACAACACTCCCCCTATGTCCATGCCTACACCTAAACAAGATAACAAGTTGAGTATGGTGGGATGTGCAAGGGTTCAAGCAACATTGCTCGAATCAATGATATTTAGCTCATGCCTTAACTCACGAAATCTTGCTTCATCCAAGGGCTTCGTGAAAATATCTGCAAGGTTATCATGAGTGTTGATGTAGTTGAGCTCGATCTCCCCTCACCTAATGTGATCCCGGATGAAGTGATACCGAATCTCAATATGCTTCGTCTTGAAGTGTTGCACCGGGTTGAGAGAAATCTTGATGGCACTTTCATTGTCACACCAAAGAGGCACTTTTTCACAAATGACACTGTAATCCTTTAAAGTTCGCCTCATCCATAGGAGTTGTGCACAACAACTACCGGCCGCCACATACTCCGCTTCGATGGACGAGAGAGACACACAACTTTGCTTCTTAGAAGACCAACTTACCGAAGAGCAACCAAGGAATTGGCACCCTCCGGAAGTGGACTTCCTATCCACTTTGTCTCCCGCCCAATCTGAGTCTGAATAACCTACCAGCTTGAAGTTTGCTCCTCTTCGGTACCATAGGCTAAAGTTTGGGGTATGAGCCAAATACCGAAAGATTCGCTTGACCGCCACAAAGTGGCTTTCCTTAGATGCGGCTTGAAACCGTGCACAAATTCCCACACTCAACATGATATCCGGTCTAGATGCACAAAGGTAAAGCATGGAGCCAATCATGGAGCGATATACCTTTTGATCCACCGCTATACCATTGGGATCAATGTCAAGTTGGCACTTGGTGGGCATTGGAGTGGAAGCCGGCTTGACATCACTTTGCTTGAATCTCTTTAGCATGTCTTGAGTGTAGTTGGCTTGGTTGATGAAGGTTCCTTCTCTTCTTTGCTTCACTTCGAACCCAAGAAAGAACTTCAACTCTCCCATGGAAGACATCTTGAACTTTGAGGTCATGAGAGCGGCAAATTCCTCATTGAAAGCTTTGTTAGGGGAACCAAAGATAATATCATCAACATATAGTTGGCACACAAACAACTCCCCTTTGACCTTCTTAGTAAAAAGAGTTGGGTCGATTTGCCCAACTTCAAATCCACGGTCTTGCAACAACTCGGTAAGGTGGTCATACCACGCACGTGGGGCTTGTTTAAGGCCATAGAGTGCCTTATCGAGTTGATACACATGATCGGGAAAGTAGGGATCCTCGAACCCGGGGGGTTGCTTGACATATACCAACTCATTAATAGGACCATTAAGAAAAGCACTCTTCACATCCATTTGTTGCAACTTAAAGTTGTGATGAGAAGCATAATCAATCAACAAACGAATGGATTCAAGGCGAGCAAAAGGAGCAAAGGTTTCACCGTAGTCGATACCGTCGACTTGGGAGTAGCCTTGTGCCACCAATCTTTCCTTGTTGCGAACGATGGTCCCATGAGCATCTTGCTTGTTCTTGAATATCCGCCTGGTTCCAATGACATTGTGGTTCCCGACCAATTCGAGACTCCTCGTCATGTCCGTGATCTATCCGGTACTCCGAACAACATTCGGTCACCAAATCACATAAAACATTTAATACTAAATCGTCATCGAACGTTACGCGTGCGGACCCTACGGGTTCGAGAACTATGTGGACATGACCGAGACACCTCTCCGGTCAATAAAGAATAGCGGAACATGGATGCCCATATTGGCTCCTACATATTCTACGAAGATCTTTCTCGGTCGAACCATTATGACAACATGCGTAATTCCCTTTGTCCATCGGTATGTTACTTTCCCGAGATTCGATCGTCGGTATCTTCATACCTAGTTCAATCTCTTTACCGGCAAGTCTCTTTACTTGTTCCATAATACATCACCTCGTGATTAACTCCTTAGTCGTTTGCTTGCAAGCTTATGATGTGTATTACCGAGAGGGCCCAGAGATACCTCTCCGATACTCGGAGTGACAAATCCTAATCTCGATCTATGCCAACTCAACAAACACCTTTGGAGATACTTGTAGAGAATCTTTATAATCACCTAGTTACGTTGTGACATTTGATAGCACACAAGGCATTCCTCCGGTATCTGGGAGTTGCATAATCTCATAGCCAAAGGTATATGTATTTGACATGAAGAAAGCAATAGCAATAAAACTGAATGATCATTATGCTAAGCTAACGGATGGGTCTTGTCCATCACATCATTCTCCTAATGATGTGATCCCGTTATCAAATGACAACTCATGTCCATGCTTAGGAAACCTTAACCATCTTTGATCAACGAGCTAGTCTAGTAGAGGCTCACTAGGGACACGGTGTTTGTTTATGTATTCACACATGTATTAAGGTTTCCGATCAATACAATTCTAGCATGAATAATAAACCTTTATCATGAATAAGGAAATACAAGATAACAACTTTATTATTGCCTCTAGGGCATATTTCCTTCATGTGCCACCGTTCCCCCTCCTCCCATGTGCGCCACGCTTCCTCTCCTCCCTCTGTGCGCTGCTAACCTTCCTTCTTCCAACGGATGCTTGTTGATGATTGATCTATGGATAAAACAAAACAGTGTCATATGCTTCATATTTGCAATCTAGATTTTTTATAGCATTCAAGTTCAATTGAGAAAATTCCTCCGTACGAAATATGTGCCTATTGAGTTCAAAATTCCATCAATTATTGGTTGACTGATTAATCCATTTAATAGTCTGAATCACCGATTAATCTCTACTCCCAAGCTGAGTGAGCAGTTACCAGTTAACAATTTCCTTGATAACCCACAAGTATAGGGGATCACAACAATTTTCGAGGGTAGAGTATTCAACCCAAATTTATTGGTTCGACACAAGGGGAGCCAAAGAATATTCTTGAGTATTAGCAGCTGAGTTGTCAATTCAACCACACCTGAAAGACTTATATCTGCAGCAAAGTATTTAGTAGCCAAGTAGTATGGAAGTAACAGTTACGGTGGCAAAAGTAACAGTAGCAGTTTTGTAGCAATCATAACAGTAGCAACAGAAAATTAAAATAGCAAAGATCAATATGTGAAAAGCTTGTACGAAATGGATCAATGATGGATAATTATGTCAGATGACATTCATCATGCAATGGTTATAACATAGGGTGATACAGAACTAGCTCCAGTTCATCAATGTAATGTAGGCATGTATTCCGGATATAGTCATACATGCTTATGGAAAAGAACTTGCATGTCATCTTTTGTCCTACCCTCCCGTGGCAGCGGGGTCCTATTGGAAACTAAGGGATATTAAGGCCTTCTTTCAATAGAGTACCGGACCAAAGCATTAGCACTTAGTGAATACATGGACTCCACAAACTACGGTCATCACCGGGAGTGGTCCCGACTATTGTCACTCCGGGGTTGCCGGATCATAACACGTAGTAGGTGACTATAACTTGCAATATCGGATCAAGAACACAAATATATTGATGAAAACATAAAGGGTTCAGATCTGAGTTCATGGCACTCGGGCCCTAGTGACAAGCATTAAGCAGAGCAAAGTCATAGAACATCAATCTTAGAACATAGTGGATACTAGGGATCAAACCCTAACAAAACTAACTCGATTACATGATAAATCTCATCCAACCCATCACGGACCAACAAGCCTACGATGGAATTACTCACGCATGGCGGTGAGCATCATGAAATTGGTGATGGAGGATGGTTGATGATGATGATGGCGACGGATTCCCCTCTCCGGAGCCCCGAACGGACTCCAGATCTGCCCTCGCGAGGAAGAACAGGGCTTGGCGGTGGCTCTGTATCGTAAAACATGATGAATCCTTCTCTCTCATTTTTTTCTCCCCGAAACAGAATATATGGAGTTGGATTTGAGGTTGGTGGAGGTCCAGGGGGGGCCACAAGGTCAGGGGGCACGCCCCCGCCCTTGTGGCTAGGGTGTGGGCCCCCTGATGCTAATTCTTTCGCCAATATTTTTTATTAATTCCAAAAATAATCTCCGTTGATTTTCAGGTCATTCCGAGAACTTTTTTTTCTTCACAAAAATAACACCATGGCAATTCTGCTAAAAACAACGTCAGTCCAGGTTAGTTCCATTCAAATCATGCAAGTTAGAGTCCAAAACAAGGTCAAAAGAGTTTGTAAAAGTGGATACGTTGGAGACGTATCAACTCCCCCAAGCTTAAACCTTTGCTTGTCCTCAAGGAATTCAGTTGATAAACCGAAAGTGATAAAGAAAAACTTTTACAAACTCTGTTTGATCTTGTTGTTGGAAATATGTAAAGCCAGCATTCAAGTTTTCAGCATAGATCATGAAGTAACCATATTCACAATAACATTTAGGTCTCACATTTACTCATATCAATGGCATAATCAACTAGCGAGCAAGAATAATAAATCTCAGATGACAACACTTTCCTCAAAACAATCATGATATGATATAACAAGATGGTATCTCGCTAGCCCTTTCTAAGACCGCAAACCATAAATGCAGAGCACCTCTGAAGATCGAGGACTGACTAGACACTGTAATTCATGGCAAAAGAGATCCTGTCACAGTCATACTCAATATAAATTAATAACAATGCATACAAATGACAGTGGTGCTCTCTAACTGGTGCTTTTAAGAGGATGATGACTCAGCAATAAAAGTAAATAGATAGGCCCTTCATAGAGGGAAGCAGGGATTTGTAGAGGTGCCAGGGCTCGAGTTTTGAAATAGAGATAAATAATATTTTGAGCGGTATGCTTTCATTGTCAACATAACAACTAAGAGATCTCGGTATCTTCCATGCTACATACATTATAGGCGGTTCCCAAATAGAATGGTAAAGTTTATACTCCCCCACCACCAATAAGCACACTCCAAGGCTGGTCCGAAACAACGGGTACCGTCCAACTAACAACAGTCCTGGGGGAGTTTTGTTTGCAATTATTTTGATTTGATTTGCTTTGAGCATGGGACTTGGCATCCCGGTTACCAGCCATTTTCTCATGAATGATGAGCGGAGTCCACTCATCGTGAGAATAACCCACCTAGCATGGAAGATATTGACAGCCCTAGTTGGTACATGAGCTATTCGAGCATACAAAATAGATTATTATTTGAAGGTTTAGAGGTTGGCACTTGCAAATTTACTTGGAACGGCAGGTAAATACCACATATAGGAAGATATGGTGGACTCATATAGAACAACTTTGGGGTTTATAGAAGTGGATGCACAAGCAGTGTTCCCGCTTAGTACAAGTGAAGGCTAGAAAAAGACAGGGAAGCGACCAACTAGAGAGCGACAACAATCATAAACATGCATTGAGATTAACCAACATTGAATGCAAGCATGAATAGGATATAAATCACCATGAACATAAATATCGTGGAGGCTATGTTGATTTTTTTCAACTACATGCGTGATCATGTGCCAAGTCAAGCCACTCGAATCATTCAAAGGAGGATACTATCCTACCATACTACATCACAACCATTTTAATTTCCATGTTGGCACGCAAGGTAAACCATTATAAACTCCTAGCTGATAAAGCATGGCATGAGTAACTATAATCTCTAATTGTCAGTGCAAACATGTTCCATTCATAATAGGCTGAATCAGGAACGATGAACTAATCATATTTACAAAAGCAAGATACACTACTGCAGGATGCTGCTAACGCGACACTACAATCAGAGACCCTTCGAGAAACTGTGTGCGATGCCATAATCGCAAATGGTGCTGTATGAAAACCGTCAGAAATGTATAAAACGTTTGCGATGACGGATGCATCAAATACGATTCAGGTTTTAGTTGCGTGTGTGATGAAGGGCATACGGTTCAGTTCAATTAACTGTTTGCGATGAGGAGGAACAAAAGAAACGGGCAGCCAGATGAAGGCGTGTGCGATACACAGCATACGGTTCACTCGGATGAACTGTTTGTGATTAGGCAACACAAAAGAAACGGGCAACCAGATGAAGGTGTGTGCGATATACAACATACGGTTCACTCGGATGAACTGTTTGTGATTAGGCAACACAAAATAAACGGTCAGCCAGATTAAGGTGTGTGGGATATACGGCATGCGGTTCACTCGAATGAACTGTTTGCGTTGACACAAGAGTACAGAAACGATTCAACTTAACAAGACGTGTGTGTTGTGCGATGGTATTGCATGTGGTTCACTCAGCCCTTGTCGTTGGTGTGTGACCTCTGTGGCAACCGTTCGCTCCCCAAGCGCCTCTTCGTGTACCGTGGCAACCGTCCATCGACTCTTCACCTTTCCCTCTCGATTTGGAACTGCTGTCGCACGCTTAGCTCTTCCTCCCTCCCCCATTTGCCTTCACCCTTCATTCTACCATTGTTTGATCGTCTTCTCCATGGAGGGAACAAGCCGGAAAACGACCCCGTTATTCTTGCCCTGATCTGAATGATGACGCGGTGGAGGAACTCATTGATCGGTGAGACGTCATCACCTCGGCTAGCATGGTAGGTTCGTTCAAGACCATTCTTGACTCAACTAATAACATCATTACAAGGAACCCAAGGGTTCAGGAGCGGTTTGATCTCCCCTATCTTCTTCGCCGCGACCCTGCTGACTGGCGCGGAGACGAGGGAAGCCTCGCCCTGTGTAAGTTGATGCCGCTTGATAATGATACGTATGATGTTAAGATGCCATCGCTTGAGGGCAAGGCTTGGGCAGGCGAAAATGGAGATTGGTTGTTTATATTGGGTACAACTGCGAGTGGGAACTTGTGAATGTGTACACTTGTCACCGGGTTCCACTTCAAAAAATCTCAGACGACTGCCTAGAGGTTGAGTACACCGGTATTCTATGTGAGTTCAAATACGATCATGCTGACTGTCATCTACGGAAGATAGCAATTTGTCGAGTTCCCAACCGCTCTTGGGGTTATAGGTATGCTTATGTTGCCGCTATCTTCGACAAGCTTGTTGCCGTCCTTCGTGGTTCGACTCGATGGATATTGCTCAAAAATCAGTTTCTATACACGGATGAGTATTGTGATGCAATTCAATACGAGGGTCTTGTGTTTGCTGCCACAACTCGTGGCACTGTTTTTGCATGGAATCCTCATGATTTCGGTACGTTTGTCTTTCACCGTAATTATAATTGGTTCATCCACATGCATGCGGGTTAGCTAGTTTCCCTTTACTAATTAACCTTCTTGTGTTTCCAAGGTCCTGTGAACATTCCACCACCTATACTTGAAAATTTTATTCACGAGCATGAGGACGAGCAGGACCCATATACTCAGTGGCGCCTGGCAACTTCTTCCGATGGATCACCTCTTCTTGTCTGTATACGGGGCACTGCTGATGTTACTAAGGAAGCAGGTGTTGTCTCGTATGGTCGCACTCTCCGGACCTATTCCAACATCCGTTGCAGGGTATTCGGGATGGATACTGGTGTACTAGCGCCAACACCTTCTCCTTGGTTCAGTATTGAAAGTCTTGGAGGAAACTCGCTCTTCCTTGGACAAAACTATCCAATGATGGTGGAAGGCGATCCAGCTGCTGCTGACACAACGTTACTACCATTTATGAGAAGCAATTGTATCTATACCTCGGACATTACTATGCTTCCCTACTGTCCCAATATGGGTATTGAAATAGGCCGCTTCAGCCTGGATGATCAGTCCTGCGTTGGTCTCGAGATTGACAGTAGTTGGCCCTTCCCAGAGAATCACTTCTGGTTCAAAGCAAGCGTTTCCAGCGCCTACGAGTGGTTGAGGTGAAGTTTATTTCATCGCTTTGTTATTTGTTGTGTGAGAAAAACTTTACTAGAATGTTTTGTTGGAAATGAGCTATAATCCAACGTGTATCCTCGTTGTCGTTGTGGGTTGATGACTTGTTTTATGTAATCAATGGTACATTTGCATATGCGTCCATGAACTCACGCCTGCTAGTGGTGTCCATATGAACAGTGCTAGTGATTTTAGTTGCAAAAATTAGATAGTGCTAGTGATTTGTAGCTGCATATTTTGGCAAATCGCAGTGTTACAAGGTTGACAAATGGCAATGTTACTAGATAAACAAATGTCAATCTTTCCAGTTTGAGAAATGGCAACATAACCAAAATGACAGATATGCAAATCTTACCCAATGGTGTGTACGTGGTTGCACACGGGTCATGCAAAACAACCGTTTGCGTTGAAGGGATGCAGAAATCCTGGTCGGCACATTTTCCCTTGGCTTCCTGGGGAAGCTGTCGGTTTGCATACGGGTGTTCTAACTAAAACGTTTGCGATGAGTGTTTTATATAAAAACCGTTGACGTTTTTTTCAAAACAAAATCATTTGATAAGTCTGTACATTAAGAGAGAAAAACGCAAGTTCGTTCAAACCATATCTTTCATTCGGTCACACTGCGAATTTATATTCATATGATTGAGAATTCGAGATACAGTATTAAACCCCAAAAAAACTATTTCTGGCGGCGGCGGAGGCGGCGTGCCGCGCCGTCGTTGTCGTTGTCGTCCTCCGGGACGCCGTTCTTGAAGTCTTCAAGGCAGCACAAAATATTCTTCACTTGTAAATCAAACATCATGTCGTCGCGCGATCGACGGGCGGGGCGCGGGAGGACGGCAACTGGCGCCGCTGAGAGGTAGCGGTCGACGGCAGCGTCCCATGCCGCTGAGGGTGGGGGGGCGCACGGGCACGAGCACGGGCGCGGTGGGTGCAATCAAATGCACGGGGACCGGCGCCGCAGTGGGTGGAGGGGCACTTACGGGGGCGGCGGATGCAGCCAAAAGCACAGGGGCCGGTGGCACGGTGGGTGGAGGGGCGCGCATAGGCCCGGGCACGGGCACTGGCGCTGGCATGTACACGAGCTCGCGCGGGTCCATGGAGACCTCGCTGACGCCCGCGGCTTCCAGCTCTACGATAGTGCTCGGCGACCAGCCCGTCAATGCTACGGGGATGGTCGCTGGCGCGGGCGCGTGGATGGGAGCTGGGAGGGAGCTGGGGCAGCAACCACCGCGGCCAGCTCGTTCTAGGCCATGTCCATGAGGCCCCATTCCTCCTTATTTTTATCTCCTCCGGCTCAGAGTCGACTTCACCAAACTTGAAGACTAGTGGTAGATGATCATTCTGCGCCATGGCGGTGGAGGTCTGCGGGGGGGGGGGGGATGGGAGGCGAACAGTAAGCCCGCCTGTATTAAACAGCGGCTCGGGCGCCATTAATGGAGAGGAAGGCGGGTGGCCATGGAAGTCAAAGGGTTCGCTTCCCAGTGAGCCTGCGCAGCGTAAAGCTCACACGCTTCTCGATGAGCCTGCGCATTGGAGGACAGCTTGCACGCCTCTCGGTCAGCCTGCGCACCGGACTGCGCTCGCACGCCTCCTGTTCATTCAAGGTCAAGCAGTTGTCCGCACGGCACCTCCTACAGCCATTAAAACCAAGACACATGGCGTCACGTGAATGGTTAATAGAACACACACGTTTTGAATTATACAAACGTTTGAGATATTAAGTGGCAGCTATTTTTTCAAAATGCCTTTGTTGGCTGTCATTATTCGAGTGCGCCTTCTCTCAAAATGGACACGAAAAATACCACATCATGTCGGGCGCAATTCCATGATAGCATGCCAAGTTTCATAATTTTCAGACGAGGTTTGAATTTACTAGAATTTAAAAGCCAGGCATCTCAATGTTTTTTCGGTAATCAACGGTTCCCTGGTGTTTGAAAATCATTCCCATTTATTGCATGGGACCTAAGCATGCACTCAAGGACACAGATTTGATTTTTCAACCAATTTATATGCACTGGAGCATGTGCATGTAGTTCAAATTTGAATTATGCACATAAATGCATGGAAAACTCAGTTAATGCATAAAAATATCCAAAAGAACCCCGAAAAATCACAAAAATTGACACAACACTCCTGTTGTTCTATGTTGACACGATAAATTTTTTGGAAGCAATAAGAGGCAGTGGATATCGTTTCGTCCCCAAAGATGGGACGTTCCCTACCGAAACCATGAAGCTTGTTGTGAGAAGCTCTGGTTTGTAAGAAGCATATACCCAAACCTACCCCAAACAAGACAATTTTTTTACCACAACATGTTGATGCCGCTCCATGAAAGCATGCCAAGTTTCATGAATTTCAGACAAACGAGGCATCTCAATGTTTTGCCGGCAATCAACGGTGCCCTGGTGTTTGAAATTCATTCCCATTTCTTGCATGGGACCTAAGCATGCACCCAAGGACACAGACTTGATTTTTCAACCAATTTATATGCACTGGAGCATGTGCATGTAGTTCAAATTTGAATTATGCACATAAATGCATTGAAAACTTAGTTAATGCATAAAAATGTCCAAACGAACCCCGAAAAATCCCAAAAGTTGACACAACACTCCTGTTGTTCTATGTTGACACGAGAATTTTTTTGAAAGCAATAAGAGGCAATGGATATCGTTTCGTCACCAAAGGTGGGACGTTCCTACCGAAACCATCATGCTTGTTGTGAGAAGCTCTGGTTTGTGAGAAGCATATACCCGAACCTGCCCCAAATGGGACAATTTTTTTAACACAACATGTTGATGTCGCTCCATGATAGCATGCCAAGTTTCATGAATTTCAGACAAGTTTTGGATTTACTAGAATTTAAGAACCAGGCATCTCAATGTTTTGTCGGCAATCAATAGTGACCTGGTATTTGAATTTCATTCCCATCTCTTGCATGGGACCTAGAAATTCACCCAAGGACACATATTAGATTTTTCAACCAACCTTAGTGCATTGGAGCATGTGCTTGTAGTTCAAATTTGAATTATGCACATAAAATGCCTAGAAAACCCAGTTAATGCATAAAAAGTCCAAACAAACCCCAAAAATCACAAAAAATGACACAGCACTCCTGTTGTTCTATGTTGACACTAGAAAATATTTGAAAGCAATAAGAGGCAATGGATATCGTCTCGTCCCCAAAGGTAGGACGTTCCCTATCGTAACCATCATGCTTGTTGTGAGAAGCTCTGGTTTGTGAGAAGCTTATTCCCGAACCTGCCCCAAACGGGACAAATTTTTTACCATGGCATGTTGATGCCGCCCCATGATAGCATGCCAAGTTTCATGAATTTCAGACGAGTTTTGGATTTACTAGAATTTTAAAACCAGGCATCTCAATGTTTTGCCGGCAATCAACAGTGCCCTGGTGTTTGAATTTCATTCCCATCTCTTGCATGGGACCAAGAAATTCACCCAAGGACACACATGTGATTTTTCAACATACTCTAGTGCATTGGAGCATGTGCTTGTAGTTTAAATTTGAATTATGCACATAAAATGCCTAGAAAACCCATTTAATGTAAAAAAAGGCCAAACGAACCCCGAAAAATTCCAAGACTGAACACAACACTCCTGTTGTTCTATGTTGACACTAGAAATTGTTTGAAAGCAATAAGAGGCAAGGATATCGTCCCGTCACCAAAGGTGGTACGTTCCCTATCCAAACCATCATGCTTGTTGTGAGAAGCTCTGGTTTGTGAGAAGCTTATAACCGAACCTGCCCCAAATGGGACAAAAATTTCACCATGGCATGTTGATGCCGCTCCATGATAGCATGTCAAGTTTCATGAATTTCAGACGAGTTTTGGATTTACTAGAATTTAAAAACCACGCATCTCAACGTTTTTCCAGCAATCAACAGTGCCATGGTGTTTGAATTTCATTCCCATCTCTTGCACGGGACCTAGAAATTCACCCAAGGACACACATGTGATTTTTCAACCAACTTTGGTGCATTTTGGAGCATGTGCTTGTAGTTCAAATTTGAATTATGCACAAAAAATGCCTAGAAAACCCAATTAATGTATAAAAAAGGCCAAACGAACCCCGGAAAATTCCAAGATTGAACACAACACTCCTGTTGTTCTATGTTGACACTAGAAAATTTTGAAAGCAATAAGAGGTAACGGATATCGTCTCGTCCCCAAAGGTGGTACGTTCCCTATCGAAACCATCATGCTTGTTGTGAGAAGCTCTGATTTGTGAGAAGCTTATACCCAAACCTGCCCCAAATGGGACAAAAATTTCACCACGGCATGTTGATGCCGCTCCATGATAGCTTGCCAAGTTTCATGAATTTCGGACGAGTTTTGGATTTACTAGAATTTAAAAACTAGGCATCTCAACGTTTTGCCGGCAATCAACAGTGCCATGGTGTTTGAAATTCATTCCCATCTCTTGCATGGGACCTAGAAATTCACCCAAGGACACACATGTGATTTTTCAACCAACTTTGGTGCAATGGAGCATGCGCTTGTAGTTCAAATTTGAATTATGCACATAAAATGCCTAGAAAACCCAGTTAATGTATAAAAAGGCCAAACGAACCCCGAAAAATTCCAAGATTGAACACAACACTCCTGTTGTTCTATGTTGACACTAGAAATTTTTTGAAAGCAATAAGAGGCAACGGATATCATCTCGTCCCCAAAGGTGGTACATTCCCTATCGAAACCATCATGCTTGTTGTGAGAAGCTCTGGTTTGTGAGAAGCTTATACCCAAACCTGCCCCAAATGGGACAAAATTTTCACCACGGCATGTTGATGCCGCTCCATGATAGCATGCCAAGTTTCATGAATTTCAGACGAGTTTTGGATTTACTAGAATTTAAAAACCAGGTATCTCAATGTTTTGCCGGCAATCAACAGTGCCCTGGTGTTTGAAATTCATTCCCATCTCTTGCATGGGACCTAGAAATTCACCCAAGGACACACATGTGATTTTCAACCAACTTTAGTGCATTGGAGCATCTGCTTGTAGTTCAAATTTGAATTCTGTACATAAAATGCCTAGAAAACCCAGTTAATGTATAAAAAAGGCCAAACAAACCCCGAAAAATTCGTTCCCATTTCTTCCATGGGACCTAAGCATGCACTGAAGGACACAGATTTGATTTTTCTACCAATTTGTATGCACCGGAGCATGTGCATGTAGTTTAATTTTGAATTGTGCACCTGAAATGGCTAGAAACCAGTTTAACGTATGAAATGTCCAAACGAAACCTCAATAATTCCAATTCTTTTACGACACACATACAGTTGCATGTTCACTGCAAATAAAAGGTCTAGCAATTCAAACACCGTCCATTGCCGCGGTGACCCCATTTTGTAATTCAAATCAAGTAGATCCCACACAGTTTATTCTCACCAACCGTGTGAGATGTAGTACAAAATATCTTGGAGCACCGTCGGTGTATAGTACGCCTATGGCTTACGCGAGAAGGTGCGTCGGCTACAGTCCACAGCCGGCATGTAAAGCACACTAGCTCGCTCCCCCAAAACTCCCGCCTCTGCATCCCTCTCTGCTTCAGTCCCTTGATTCAAATTTTTAGTAGCCCTAGCATTTTACTCCCGCCTCTGCATCCCTCGCAATCTCAAAAATATCTGCTCGCCCTTCATCCAAATTTTCAGCAGCCCCGCCTTGTTACTCCCGCCTAGTAAAATTTTCAGTTGCCGCAGTATTTCCTCAAACACAACCTCCGCTCACACAGACACACACAACCCTCGAAACCATTGGTAGGTCGCCGCCATCGCCGGCGCCTCCATCCGGAACCTCTGCCTATGTGCCGGGGAGCTCGAGTAGCCAATGGCCAAAAAGAGGTTTATCATGGCCTTTTCGCCCGACGCCGGCAAGGTGGCCGCCGAGGTGTCCCCTTCGTCCTCCGTGGGCCCGATCCGCCATCACCGGTCCCCCGATCTGCCCGCCGCCGCGCCCCTACGCCGGTTCGAGGACTTCCCCGTCCTTCCTCGGACCCGGCAGCCGACGAAGTCCTACCTCGGGGTCCGGCAGCAGTGGTGGGGGACGTGGGTCGCCGAGATTACAGATCGAGAGACCCACACCCGCCGGTGGCTCGGTAGCTTCCACACGGCCGAGCTCGCGGCCATGGAGTACGATCGCTGGCAGGTCCGCTACCACGGCGCGGCGGCTAGGCTCAATTTCCCCTTCGGCACATGTCTGGTCCACCTCGTTCCAGCGGAGCCATGGGTGGTGAGCTCGGCTATGGCGCGGGAGGACCGCGAGGCGTGGGAGCGTCTCGAGGCCGAGGCCGCCGCCGAGGCCTACATGCAAGAGCTCCGCCGGCAGCACCCGAAGCTCATGGAGGCAGAGCGGGCGATCTTTGCTGGCACGTAGGGCGGTGAGGTTATCGCGCTCTCCTCCAATGACGAGGTCAAAGCCGGCGAGGACGGCAGCGCGGAGGGCGGCGAGGTTATCGCGCTCTCCTCTGATGTCGAGGTCGAAGGCGGCGACGACGGCGGCGCGGAGGGCGTCGAGGTGGGGCCCCAGGATGGGGAGACTGACGTTGACGAGTGGAGGAGTGCCTTCCCCAACGACCCCGACGACGGTATTGGCCCGGACCAAGCTCGCGGCACACCGTACATGACAAGGAAGGATTGGCTCTACCTCTACTTCGACCGAAAGTAGTTTAGCTTAGTTTAAATTTATGTTTTATGTTCGGTTATGCAAAACTATCTATGTTTATGTTTGAATGCATGCTACTTTCGGTTGAACCTACTTTGAACTTGATCAAATTGAAGTTTACAACCTTAAGTTTAGGGGATCGACTAGAAAAGGCCAAAAATTGCTGGAGTATATATATATATATATATATATATATATATATATATATATATATCTACTAAGGGTTTTAGTCCTTTAACTTTTTAAGGTTCTCCTAGAGATGTCCTTATGACTTGTTTATTTCAGTTCTTCACAATGTGATGCTCTATATGTGCAACTATTTGCTGTGCACTTCAATTTCATCAATAACAGTTTCAACAATACCACTATGAATTATGATATTTGGTTGCTGTTAAGGATATTGCAGTTAACATGCCTTTTCGTTTTTCAATTGTTGTTTAGCAACATGCATTGTACTGAATGACTAAATATGCAATCCCAAGCTACATAGCAAAAAGGAAGAGTGTTACCTTAATGTTCTGATGATGTCTAGATATACATGTAATAAAATCTTATATAATGGGATGGATGGAATGTTGTACTACATCATTTTTCA
This sequence comes from Triticum aestivum, assembly GCF_018294505.1. NCBI lineage: Eukaryota > Viridiplantae > Streptophyta > Magnoliopsida > Poales > Poaceae > Triticum > Triticum aestivum. The sequence goes on along the minus strand of NC_057814.1, from coordinate 208,741,958 downwards.
ATTGTTGTTTAGCTTCTAATATTAACTTGGTGCTTTTAGGTACATATATCATTGCCAAAACCCTTTCTGCGCATGGGGCAATAAGATATTCATGAACCAGCATCAAGTGAGGAAACTGATAAAGATTGTTACTAAAATGGGTCAAAAGATGTCAACCGAACTATTTGTTTACACTTTATGCAAGACAATAGTGAACTGCAGGATGGTAAGTAAGAACCATGTAGCCTTGTTTTTACTGCCCGTAATGAGTTGTGTTAGATGACAATATCTGAATCTTTTTTCTTTTGTAGTGGATCCTGAAGCAGTTTACTCAAGATTACCTCTCAAACTACATGATTGGCGGCCGACCATCACAAGGGGTTGGACTAGAGTCCTGCATGCCTTCTGCATCCAGGAGAGCACAATAGGGCCATTCCGCTTCACCTTGTTCAGCAATTGGAATGTCTGTCGCCTCTTTCTTTACCATATGTAATAGTACAAGTATAGAACCCTGGTACATCATTCTTTATTTGGTGCTTCTGTAATTCTTAAACATATGTACCTGTGAATCGAATAATGCATTGGTTGTTTGAACCTGATGGATATGAATAAAGCTATAGCCTACTTTCGGCTTTAAATTAGGTACAACTTTAAATAGCAGCAATTAAATTAGGGTGAAATTACGTTGTGCACGTCATTATGGCACACACGGTTGGTAAAAACACAAACGTTTGCGATATACACCATAATGCGAGATGGTTCACAGAGAGGAAACGTGTGCAAGCATGCACACAGTTGCCGTTCGCAAAGCGTGTGTGATGTCAGACACTATCACATACGGTGAGGGAAAACTAAATGTGTGTGATTGTCTACCTATTGTACACGGTTTATAATCATGAACTATTTGTGATGTGCCAGGCATCGTAAATCTCCCATGCCTGGAATCAGCCTAGAATCTGCCTGGAAAGCTCCCGTGCCTAGAATCTGCCTGGTTTTAGGCAGAACCACAAAACTCCGACTACGATGGCAATGCGAGCACAAACGAGTAGCAAGGATGAAGCGTTTGGGATATTCGAGATATCGGAAACGGTTATATAGGGACAACTGTATGCATCAAGGCTCCCTATCCCGACGGTTTCTGGGTCGTGTGGGAAGGACCCCCCTATCACCCACACTCACTTGGCGACGGTTCCAAATGCCATCGCGGAAAGGGGTAAAAAACCGTTTCTTTAGGACCGACGCGCACCAGTGATAGGTCGAGTTCATACCAGCTTTTCCTCATCTAAATCATTTCATCATATATCATCATTGTTGCCTTTCACTTGCATGACCGAACGGTCTGGATAATAATAGTAGTGCATGTGCATTGGACTAAGCTGGAATCTGCAAACATTTATTCAAAGGAGAAGACAAGGTAATATGGGCTCTTTGTTAGATCAACAATAATGCATGAGAGCCACTCAACAATTTCATCGTGGTCTTCTCCTCTCGACCCCCAAAGAAAAGAAAAGAATTTCAAAGAAACACAATGAAATATTTTTTGGAGTTTTTGTTTTTCTAAGGAGAAGAACAAGAACGAGAAAAACTATTTACATGGGAAAGCTCACAACAAGCAAAAGAAGAACGAGAAATATTGTTGGGTTTTCTATTAATATTACTACTAAGCATGCGTAAAAAGTAAATTAAGTACAACTATTTTTTTTGGTTTTTCTTAAGGTTTTTCAAACACACAAGAAGAAAGCGGAAAAAGAAATAAACTAGCATGGATATTACAATGAAAAAGTATGAGCATCGACAACTGAAATGAGTGTGTGAACATGAATGTAATGTCGGTGAGAAATACGTACTCCCCCAAGCTTAGGCTTTTGGCCTAAGTTGGTCCATGCCCATGGATCAAAGTAGTTCGCTCCGGAGCCCAGTGGAGGATCCTGGGGGTTCCACTGGTTAGTGAGCTCCTGTGGATCCCACTGATAAATAGACTCCTGGTATGGATTAGGTGATGGCTCTGGCTCAGGCGGTGGGGATCGTGTCCCCTCCCAGTATGCATGAATGTCCGCGGGAAAAACAATGTACCTTCCTGAATGCATATCGAACAAAACAGGTGCAGGCAGGGTAATAATCTGAGTAGTATTCTCGCCAAATACCAGGTTATAAATAATTCTCTTTTCCTCATCATGTCTAATAAACTTATGTGCTACCATGCTGTCATAATCTAAATATATAGTAGGTAGCAATTTCTCCTTTTTTTCATAGTGCCTAATGGGTATCTCAAAGTGTTTAGGAAGGCGGGAGGCGAAGATGCCTCCGAAAATAGGACCCTTTGTATGGTTCATACTCAACCGTTTAGCAACCATAGCGCCCAAACTGTAGGTTCTATCTCTACGTAAAGCGTGGCGTAAAATGGCGAGGTCAAGGGCACTAAGGCCTCCACTCTCTCCATGACCAATTAAACATCTCCCAGGAAATAATGAGTAATAGCGTATAGCAGGATGATGAATACTAGACACTCTCGCTCCCGACACTCCTCTACCTTCCCCTATGGTGATTTTATGAATAGGGCCTCTCTAGGACGTGGTTCCTCGACGCTACCTTCATAAGGTAATTAGCAAACCACACAAAAGTCGTAAAGCGTCATTTCTTTGTACTCATCATATAAGTGAAAGTCTACCGTGGGTGGTGATTTCCTAGCATGGAAGTGAAAATTTTGCATGAAAGTATTAGTGAGTAAGAGATACTGATTGCACCGGTCGAGGAGGAAGTCGGTGATGCCTGCATTCTCAGCCAAATAATAGAAATCCTCATAAATTCCGGCCGCTTGCAAGAATGCATCACATGGCCATTCGCACGGCCAAATTTATGTGGCACAAGGAAGATTATACTTGGGATTTTCCTTCTCCTCATTTTCCTTTTCCTTCGAACCTCGGCTTGAGGAGCCCCTCAATAATCTCTTCAACATTTTCTTCCTCTGAAAATTTCTGAAATTTTTAGTGACTCAAAATAAAAGTGAACCAAACTCAACAAAATTGATAGTAACTACTCCTACAAGTGTCTAGAAGCTATATCATGCATCAAAACAACTTTGGACCATACAAATTTGACATGCAAGCTCAAGAACATGGTCACCACAGCAGCAAAAATTTGCAATGAATAAAGCACTAGAACAAAAACTAATTAGACCATTGGAGGAGTCACATACCGAAGAACAATCCACCAAAGCAGTTTTGTGAATGGAGCTTTGGGCAAGGAGATCAAAAATGGCAGCAAGATGAGCAAGAACACGAGTTTGAGCTATAGAGTGATTTTTTCTGGAGGAAGAAGGGAGGATGGGTGCTGGAATAAGTGGAGGGGGGCCACGTGGGGCCCACAAGGTTAGGGGGTGCGCCCGAGGGGGGTGGGCGTGCCCTCCACCCTTGTGGCCAGCTGGTGAGGCCCCCTGGTGTGTTCTTTCCATCAGAAATTCTAAAATATTCTATAAAAAATCATATCCAATTTTCAGGGCATTTGGAGAACTTTTATTTTCGGAACATTTTTTTATTGCATGGATAATTCAAAAAATAGACAGAAAATACTATTTTTGCTTTATTTAAACTAATTAATAGAAAGTAAAAGATGGGTACGGAGAGTTGTGCCTTCTAAATTCATACATCTCATGCTCATCAAAAGGAATCCATTAACAAGGTTGATCAAGTCTTATTAACAAACTTCTTTCGAATGACATGAAACCGGAGAACTTTCGAATAACACTGGGTTACCTCAACTGGGATATGCATGTCCCCAACAATAAGAATATCATATTTCTTTTTGGCAGTAGGATGAGGAAATTCGAAACCTCCAATAGTAATAGTTGAAATTTTTCCAATTGAATTGATACTATGAACTTGAGGTTGTTTCTTCGGGAAGTGTACCGTATGCTCATTACCATTAACATGAAAAGTGACATTGCCTTTGTTGCAATCAATAACAGCCCCTGAAGCATTCAAAAAGGGTCTACCAAGGATAATCGACATACTGTCGTCCTTGGGAATATCAAGAATAACAAAGTCCGTTAAGATAGTAACATTTGCAACTACAACAGGCACATCCTCACAAATACCGATGGGTATAGCAGTTGATTTATCAGCCATTTGCAAAGAGATTTCAGTAGGTGTCAACGTATTCGATTCAAGTCTATGCTATAAAGAGAAAGGCATAACACTAACACCGGCTCCAAGATCACATAAAGCAGTTTTAACATAGTTTCTTTTAATGGAGCATGGTATAGTTGGTACTCCTGGATCTCCAAGATTCTTTGGTATTCCACCCTTAAAAGAATAATTAGCAAGCATGGTGGAAATTTCAGCTTCCGGTATCTTTCTTTTATTAGTAACAATATCTTTCATATACTTAGCATAAGGAGGCATTTTAAGCATATCAGTCAAACGCATAAGCAAAAAGATAGGTCTAATCATTTCAGCAAAGCGCTCAAAATCCTCATCATCCTTTTTCTTGGATGGCTTAGGAGGAAAGGGCATGGGTTTCTGAACCCATGGTTCTCTTTCTTTATCATGTTTCCTAGCAACGAAGTCTCTCTTATCATAACGTTGATTCTTTGATTGTGGGTTATCAAGATCAACAGCAGGTTCAATCTCTACAACATTATCATTACTAGGTTGAGCATCCACATGAACATCATTATTAACATTATCACTAGGTTCATGTTCATCACCAGATTGCATCTCAGCATCAGAAATAGAAATATCATTGGGATTCTCAGGTGTGTCTATAGTAGGTTCATTAGCATGCAAAGTCCTATCAGTTTTCTTTTTCTTTTTATTACTAGGACTAGGTGCATCAATATTAATTCTCTGAGAATCCTGCTCAACTCCTTAGGGTGACCCTCAGGATACAAAGGTTCCTGGGTCATTTTACCACCTCTAGTCATAACCCTAACAACATTATCATTGTTCTTACTATTCAACTCATTAAGCAAATCATCTTGAGCTTTAAGTACTTGTTCTACTTGAGTTGTAACCATGGAAGCATGTTTACCAATAAGCTTAAGATCATTAACAGTACTATTCATATAATTACTCAGGTGATCAAGCATGTAAGCATTACGTTTCAATTGTCTACTAACATAAGCATTGAAGTTTTCTTGTTTAACAATAAAATTATTAAACTCATCAAAGCATTGTCTAACAGACTTATTATGAGGAATATCACCTTCATTGAATCTACGGAGAGAGTTTACCTCTACTACCTGTGACGGGTTATCAAGACCATGTATTTCTTCAATAGGTTGTAGATTCTTAACATCTTTAGCTTTAATACCTTTTTCTTTCATAGATTTCTTTGCCTCTTGCATATCTTCAGGACTGAGAAATAGAATACCCCTTTTCTTCGGAGTTGGCTTCGGAGTTGGTTCAGAAAGTGTCCAATCATTTTCATTACTCAATATATTATTCAATAGCAATTCATCTTGCTCAACAGTTCTTTCCCTGAAAACACAACCATTACAACTATCCAGGTGGTCTCTAGAAGCATCGGTTAGTCCATTAGAAAAAGATATCAGGTATTTTATTTTTCTTGAGAGGATGATCAGGCAAAGCATTAAGTAATCGAAGAAGCCTCCCCCAAGCTTGTGGGAGACTCTCTTCTTCAATTTGCACAAAATTATATATTTCCCTTAAAATAGCTTGTTTCTTATGAGCGGGAAAATATTTTGCAGAGAAGTAATATATCATATCCTGGGGACTACGCACACAACCAGGGGCAAGAGAATTAAACCATATCTTATCATCACCCTTTAATGAGAAAGGAAAATATTTAAGGATATAATAATAGAATTTTTTTTCCTCGTGAGCAAATAGGGTGGCTATATCATTTAATTTAGTAAGATGTGCCACAATAGTTTCAGATTCATAACCATGAAAAGGATCAGATTCGACCAAAGTAATTAACTCAGGATCGACAGAGAATTCATAATCCTTATCAGTAACAAAGGTAGGTGAAGTAGCAAAAGCGGGATCACATTTCATTCTCGCATTCAAGGATTTTTCTTTCGGCTTAACTAACAATTTGTTAAGATCCTCTCTATAATTGCAAGCAAAGAAGTCTCTAGCAGTTCTTCATCCGTAACATAACCCTCAGGAACAATACGCAATTCATATCTAGAGGAGAACCATAATCATAATCTTCAATAATATCATCAGTTTCAATAATTTCATTATCTCTAACCCTAGCAAGTTGTTCACCAAGAAGTTCACCTAATGGCACAGTATCATCAAGCACAAAAGTAGTATCATAAGCATCATTCATTGTAGAAGTGGCATCATCAATAACATGCGACATATCAAAATCAATAGCAGGTGTAGGTGTTGCAAGTTTACTTAAAACAGAAGGAGAATCAAGTACAAAGCTAGATGGCAGTTCCTTACCTCCCCTCGTACTTGAGGGAAAAATCTTGGTTCTTTGATCTTTCAAATTCCTCATAGTGCTCAACAGATATAAATCCCAAGTGACTCAAAGAATAGAGCTATGCTCCCTGGCAATGGCACCAGAAAAAGGTCTTGATAACCCACAAGTATAGGGGATCACAACAGTTTTCGAGGGTATAGTATTCAACCAAAATTTATTGATTCGACACAAGGGGAGCCAAAGAATATTCTTGAGTATTAGCAGCTGAGTTGTCAATTCAACCACACCTGAAAGACTTAATATCTACAGCAAAGTATTTAGTAGCAAAGTAGTATGGAAGTAACAGTAAAGGTGGCAAAAGTAACAGTAGCAGTTTTGTAGCAATCGTAACAGTAGCAACGGAAAAGTAAAGTAGCAAATATCAATATGTGAAAAGCTCGTAGGCAATGGATCAATGATGGATAATTATGTCAGATGGCATGCATCATGCAACGGTTATAACATAGGGTGACACGGAACTAGCTCCAGTTCATCAATGTAATGTAGGCATGTATTCCGAATATAGTCATACGTGCTTATGGAAAAGAACTTGCATGGCATATTTTGTCCTACCCTCCTGTGGCAGCGGGGTCCTATTGGAAACTAAGGGATATTAATGCCTCCTTTTAATAGAGTAGCGGACCAAACCATTAGCACTTAGTGAATACATGGACTCCTCAAACTACGGTCATCACCGGGAGTGGTCCCGACTATTGTCACTTCGGGGTTGCCGGATCATAACACGTAGTAGGTGACTATAACTTGCAATATCGGATCAAGAACACAAATATATTGATGAAAACATAAAGGGTTCAGATCTGAGTTCATGGCACTCGGGCCCTAGTGACAAGCATTAAGCATAGCAAAGTCATAGCAACATCAATCTTAGAACATAGTGGATACTAGGGATCAAACCCTGACAAAACTAACTCGATTACATGGTAAATCTCATCCAACCCATCACGGCCCAGCAAGCCTACGATGGAATTACTCACGCACGGCGGTGAGCATCATGAAATTGGTGATGGAGGATGGTTGATGATGACGATGGCGACGGATTCCCCTCTCTGGAGCCCCGAACGGACTCCAGATCTGCCCTCCCGAGGAAGAACAGGACTTAGCGGCGGCTCCGTATCGTGAAACGTGATGAATCCTTCTCTCTCATTTTTTCTCCCCAAAACAGAATATATGGAGTTGGAGTTGAGGTCGGTGGAGGTCCAGGGGGCCCACAAGGTCAGTGGGCGCGCCCCCACCCTTGTGGCTAGGGTGTGGACCCCCTAATGCTGATTCTTTCGCCAATATTTTTTATTAATTCCAAAAATAATCTCCGCTGATTTTCAGGTCATTCCGAGAACTTTTTATTCTGCACAAAAATAACACCATGGCAATTCTGCTGAAAACAGCATCAGTCCGGGTTAGTTCCATTCAAATCATTCAAGTTAGAGTCCAAAACAAGGTCAAAGAGTTTGGAAAAGTGGATACGTTGGAGACGTATCATTCCTCAACATTTCTATTGTTACTGTTATCGTTACTATCAAAACTATTGTACTACTGTGCTACTAAATACTTTGGTGTAGAGAAATAACTTCTCATGTGTGTTTGAACTGATAACTCAACTTCTAAGGCTTATAAATATTCGTTGTCTCCCCTTGTGTCGAATAAATAACTTTGGGTGAAATACTACCCTCGAAGACTATTCAAATCCCCTAAACCTATGGGTCATCAAGACTATTTTGTGGTGCTGTTGCCAGGGCGCATAGCTCTATTTATTAAGTTCACTTGGGACTTAATTATCTGCTGATAACTATGAAACATCTGAAGGACTCTAAGACCAAGATCGTGCCCTCTAAGACGAGAGGCGGGTAAGGAACTGCCATCTAGCTCTACACTCGATTCACCTTCTATTTTAAGTCGACTTGTGACACACCACCACCAGCATTCAATCTGATAAGTCACAAGTAATAGACACTGCTTCTGCTATTGATGATAATCATGATGATGCTACTACCTTGCTGGATGAAACTGTTCCACTGGGTGAATTTCTTGATGCTCAAATTAGTAAACCTAAAGAATTTAAAATGTTGAAATTGGTGAAAATGATGATTCACCTATTACACCTAGCGCTCCTACTAGAACTACAATGCTTAATATACCTGAGGGTTATGTTGCGGATGGGGAGATTTTTACGGAATTTCTTGCTTGTAAGGATAGGGATGATCTTACAAATTTACTGAGTAAGCTAAAAGAATAGGCTATGACTGAAATGATGAAATATGATCCTAAGTTCGCAACCTCTCCTATCTTTGTTACTAATAAGGATTATGAATTCTCTGTTGATCCTGGACTTATTTCTACTTTGGTAGAATCCGATCTTTTCCATGGCAATTAATCTGAAACTGTTGTGGCACATCTTACTAAGATGAATGATATTGCCACCCTATTTGCTCAAGAGGAAAAGATTCGCTATTACTATATTCTTAAGTTGTTTCCTTTCTCATTAAAGGGTGATGCTAAAGAATGATTTAATACTCTTGCTCCTATTTGTGTGCGTAGTCCCCAGGATATGATATACTAATTCGCTGGGAAATATTTTTCTGCTCATAAGATAAAAGCTGCCTTGCAGGAAATATATAACTTTGTGCAACTTGAGGAACAACATCTCCCTCAAGCTTGGGGGAGGCTTCTCCAATTATTAAATGCTTTTCCTGATCATCCAAATTAAATACTTGTTATCTTTTATAAAGCATTAACCGATACTTCAAGGGACTACCTAGATAGTTGTGTTGGTTGTGTTTTCAGGGAAGAAACTATTGAACATGCTTAGGAATTATTGAATAACTTATTGAGAATTTCCGACGATTAGACAATTACTCAACCACAACCTAAGCCAATGATATGTCTCCATCAAACACTTTTGCTCTTGTTCTCAACACTAATTTGCATCATCTGTTTTCGGCAGAACTACCATGGTGTTGTTTTCTATGTAGAAATAAAAGTTCTCATAATCGGATGAAACTTTCTGGAGTTTTTTATGGAATAAATAAAAATACCGGAACGAAGATCCACCGGAGGGGGGTCACCTATTGCTCACAAGGCAACATGCACGCCCTGTTTCCTTATGGGGCCCATAGGCGGCCGCCTGACCCAATCTTAACTCTATAAATTCCATTTCACCGAGAAAAAAATAAGGGAAGAAGTTTCATCGTGTTTTACGATACGGAGCCGCCGGCACCTCTTGTTCCCCATTGGGAGGGCTGATCTGGAGTTCGTTCGGGGCTCCGGAGAGGGGGATTCGCCATCATCATCACCAACCCTTCTTCATCAACAGCTTCATGATGCTCACCACCGGGAGTGAGTAATTCCTTTGTAGGTTTGCTGGACGGTGATGGAGTTGGATGAAATTTGTGATGCAATCGAGTCAATTTGTTAGGGCTTGATCCATAGTATCCATTATGTTCTAAGATTGATGTTGATATGACTTTGCTATGCTTAATGCTTGTCACTAAGGCCCGAGCGCCATGATTTCAGATCTGAACCTATTATGTTTTCAGGAATATAAGTGTGTTTTGGATCCTATCTTGCAAGTTGTATGCACCTATTACGTGTTATGATCTGCAGACCCCAAAGTGATAACAATTAGGATTCACTATGGTGATGATTGTAGTATGAGGAGTTCATGTATTCACTATGTGTTAATGCTTTGTTCCAGTTCTCTATTAAAATGAGGCCTTAATATCCCTTTGATTTCCTTATGGACCCCGCTGCCACGGGAGGGTAGGATAAAAGATGTCATGCAAGTTCTTATTATAAGCACATATGACTATATGTGATGACCCACAAGTATAGGGGGTCAATCGTAGTCCTTCTGAGAAGTAAGAGTGTTGAACCCGATGAGGAGCAGAAGGAAATAAAGCGGTTTTCAACAAGGTATTCTCTGCAAGTGCTAAACGTAACAATGATAGATAGTTTTGTAGCAAGATAATTCATAGTGAGTAACAAGTAGCAATAGTAACAAAGGTGCAGCAAGGTGGAACAATATTTTTTATAGCAAATGACAGCCAGAATGTTCTCTTATAATATGCAAAGCATTCTCGAGGACACGTGGGAATTGTCGTCTAGTCACTTTCATCATTATGAATTGATTCGCGTTCGTTACTTTCATAATTTGATATGTGCGTGGACCGTTGCTTGGATGTTTTTCTTAATTGAACAAGCAACCCACTTATGATTACCCCCTCTCGCAAGCATCCGCAACTATGAAAGAAGAATTAAGAAAAATCTAACCATTGCATGAAACATATGCATAAACTAGTATGGTGAAGTGTCATGTAGTTGGCGTTCACATGACACCACTAAAGGAAGCAACAACATACATATCATCAAAATATCGAACGAATACCAACATCACATGATTACTTATAACAAGACTTTTCCCATGTCCTCAAGAACAAAAGTAACTACTCGCAAATCATATTCATGTTCAAGATCATAGGGGTGTTGAATATGCTTGAGGATCTGAACATTTAATCTTCCACCAAATAAACCAACTAGTATCAACTACAAGGTGTAATCAACACTACTAGCAACCCACAGGTACCAATCTGAGGTTTGGGGACAAAGATTGAATACAAGAGATGAACTAGGGTTTGAGACGAGATGGTGCTGGTGAAAATGTTGATGAAGATTGGTCCTCCCACAATGAGAGGATCGTTGGTGATGTCGATGGCTTCGATTTCCCCCCTCCTGGAGGGAAGTATCCCCGGTGGAATCGCTCCGCCGGAGAGCAAAAAGTACTCCTGCCCAGGTTCCGCCTTGAGACGGCAGCGCTTCGTCCCGAAAATCTTCCCTTTATTTTTTCTATGTCAAAACCCCTCATATAGCAGAAGACGGGCACCAGAGACCGGCTGTGGGCCACACAAGGCATCAAGGCGCGCCCAGGGGCTGGCCACGCCCTGTTGCCTTGTGGGCAACTGGTGGCCCCCTCTGGTAACTCTTTCCTCCAGTATTTTTTATATATTAAATAAAAATACTCCGTTAAGTTTCATGTCATTTGAAGCTCTGTAGAATAGGTATCTCTGTTGTAGCTTTTTCAGGTCTAGAGTTCCAACTACCGGTAATCTCCCTCTTCATATGAATCTTACAAATTTAGAGAGAAGGCATTAGAATTGCATCATACAGTGGAATAATGACCAAAAAAATATAAATAACAGTAGGAAAACATGATGCAAAATGGACGTATCAACTCCCCCAAGCTTAGACCTCGCTTGTCCTCAAGCGAAGGCCGAACTCTAATCATGACCATATCTTTAGAGAGAGAGGTGTCGATAAAAACAAAATACGGACATGATAGCATCATGATCTTTAACATAGCAGCAATCACTTATCATATAGCTTCTCATAAACAAGTAATAATTCATCCACAACTTTAAAGTACGAAGTATAATATTTCTTGAAAACAAACAAACTATGTTTTTATATCGATATTTATTGCATTATGGGCTGTTATTACACATTATGTCACAATACTTATGCCTATTCTCTCTTATTTTACAAGGTTTACATGAAGAGGGAGAATGCCGGCAGCTGGAATTCTGGGCTGGAAAAGGAGAAAATATTAAAGACCTATTATGCACAGATCCAAAAGTCCTGAAACTTCATGGAGGTAGTTTTTGGAATTAATAAAAAATACTGGCGAAAGAATCAACCAGAGGGGGGCACCCACCATCCACGAGGGTGGAGGGCGCGCCCTACCCCCCTGGGCGCGCCCCCTGGCAGGCCTCCGGTGCCCATCTTTGGCTATATGAAGTCTTTCGCCCTGGAAAAAATCAGAAGGAAGCTTTTGGGACGAAACTCCGCCATCTCGAGGCAGAACCTTGGTGGAACCAATCTAGGGCTCCGGCGGAGCTGTTCTGCCGGGGAAACATCCCTCCGGGAGGGGGAAATCATCACCATCGTCATCACCATCGATCCTCTCATCGGGAGGGGTCAATCTGCATCAACATCTTCACCAGCACCATCTCATCTCAAACCCTAGTTCATCTCTTGTATCCGATCTTTGTCTCAAAACCTCAGATTGGTACCTGTGGGTTGCTAGTAGTGTTGATTACTCCTTGTAGTTGATACTAGTTGGTTTATTCGGTGGAAGATCATATGTTCATATCCTTTATGCATATTAATACCCCTCTGATTATGAACATGAATATGATTTGTGAGTAGTTACGTTTGTTCCTGAGGACATGAGAGAAGTCTTGCTATAAGTAGTCATCTGAATTTGGTATTTGTTCAATATTTTGATGAGATGTATGTTGTCTCTCCTCTAGTTATGTTATGTGAATGTCGACTACATGACACTATTTGGGCCTAGAGGAAGGCATTGGGAAGTAATAAGTAGATTATGGGTTGCTAGAGTGACGGAAGCTTAAACCCTAGTTTATGCGTTGCTTCGTAAGGGGCTGATTTGGATCCATATGTTTCATGCTATGGTTGGGTTTACCTTAATACTTCTTTTGTAGTTGCAGATGCTTGCAAGAGGGTTTAATCATAAGTGGGACGATTGTCCAAGAAAGGGCAGTACCCAAGCACCGGTCCACCCACATATCAAATTATCAAAGTAACGAACGCGAATCATATGAGCGTGATGAAAACTAGCTTGACGATAATTCCCATGTGTCCTCGGGAGCGCTTTCCTTTATATAAGAGTTTGTCCAGGCTTGTCCTTTGCTACAAAAAGGATTGGGCCACCTTGCTGCACCTTCTTTACTTTAGTTACTTGTTACCCGTTACAAATTACCTTATCACAAAACTATCTGTTATCGATAATTACAGTGCTTGCAGAGAATACCTTACTGAAAACCGCTTATCATTTCCTTCTGCTCCTCGTTGGGTTCGACACTCTTACTTATCGAAAGGACTATGATAGATCCCCTATACTTGTGGGTCATCAAGACTCTTTTCTGGCGCTGTTGCCGGGGAGTGAAGCGCCTTTGGTAAGTGGAATTTGGTAAGGAAAAATTTATATAGTGTGCTGAAATTTACTGTCACTTGTTACTATGGAAAGTAATCCATTGAGGGGCTTGTTCGGGGTATCTTCACCCCGACCAGTAGAGCAAAGAGTTGCTCCTCAACCTACTGAACCTACTGAAAATGTTTACTTTGAAATTCCTTCGGGTATGATAGAGAAACTGCTAGCTAATCCTTTTACATGAGATGGAACATTACATTCCGATTTGCACCTAATCTATGTGGATGAAGTTTGTGGATTATTTAAGCTTGCAGGTATGCCCGAGGATGTTATCAAGAAGAAGGTATTTCCTTAATCTTTGAAGGGAAAGACATTGACATGGTTTAGGCTATGTGATGATATGGGATCATGGAACTACAACCGATTGAAATTGGAATTTCATCAGAAGTTTTATCCTATGCATCTTGTTCATCGTGATCATAATTATATATATAATTTTTGGCCTCATGAAGGAGAAAGCATCGCTCAAGCTTGGGGGAGGCTTAAGTCAATGTTATATTCATGCCCCAATCATGAGCTCTCAAGAGAAATTATTATTCAAAAATTTTATGCTCGGCTTTCTCTCAATAATCACTCCATGCTCGACACTTCTTGTACTGGTTCTTTTATGATGAAGACTATTGAATTCAAATGAGATTCATTGGAAAGAATTAAACGCAACTCTGAAGATTGGGATCTCGATGAAGGTAAGGAGTCAGGTATAACACCTAAGTTTGATTGTGTTAAATCTTTTATGGATACCGATGTTTTCCGTGAATTTAGCACTAAATATGGACTTGACACTGAGATAGTAGCTTCTTTCTATGAATCATTTGCTACTCATGTTGATCTCCCTAAGGAGAATTGGTTTAAATATCATCCTCCCATTGAAGTAAAAGTAGCTGAACCTATTAAAGTTGAAGAAAAGACTATCACTTATAATGTTGATCCTATTGTTCCTACTGCTTATATTGAGAAACCACCTTTCCCTGTTAGAATAAAGGATCATGCTAAAGCTTCAACTATGGTTCGTAAGAGTAATACTAGAACACCTACACCCCCTGAGCAAATTAAAGTTGAACCTAGTATTGCTATGGTTAAAGATCTCTTGGCCGATAATATTGATGGGCTTGTTATTTACTTCTGAGATGAAGCTGCTAGAATTGCTAGACCCGATACTAAGGGTAAACATAGACCTGTTGTCGGCATGCCTGTTGTTTCTGTTAAAATAGGAGATCATTGTTATCATGGCTTATGTGAGATGGGTGCTAGTGCAAGTGCAATACCTCATTCCTTATACAAAGAAAATATGCATGATATTGCACCCGCTGAGATAGAAGAAATTGATGTTACAATTAAGCTTGCCAATAGAGATACTATTTCACCAGTTGGGATTGTTAGAGATGTTGAAGTCTTGTGTGGGAAAGTTAAATATCCTACTGATTTTCTTATTCTTGGTTCCCCACAAGATGACTCTTGTCCCATTATATTTGGTAGGCCCTTCTTGAATACTATTAATGCTAAGATAGATTGCGAAAAGGATATTGTTACTGTTGGTTTAGGGGATATGTCTCATGATTTTAACTTTGCTAAATTTCGTGAACAACCCCATGATAAAGAATTGCCTAGTAAAGATGAAATTATTGGTCTTGCTTCTATTGTCGTGCCTCCTAATGATCCTTTAGAACAATATTTGCTTGACCATGAAAATGATATGTTTATGAATGAAAGAAGGGAAATAGATGAAATATTCTTTAAACAGGGACCTATTTTGAAACACAACTTACCTGTTGAAATTCTAGGGGATCCTCCTCCACCCAAGGGTGATCCCGTGTTTGAGCTTAAACCATTACCTGATACTCTTAAATATGCTTATCTTGGTGAAAAGAAGATATATCCTGTTATTATTAGTGCTAACCATTCAGAGCAAGAAGAAGAGAAATTATTGAAAACTCTGAAGAAGCACCGTGCTGCTATTGGATATACTCTTGATAATCTTAAGGGCATTAGTCCCACTCTATGCCAGCACAAAATAAAATTGGAGAAAGACGCTAAACCGGTTGTTGATCACCAACGAAGGTTAAATCCTAAGATGAAAGAAGTGGTAAGAAGAGAAATACTAAAGCTTCTGGAGGCAGGTATAATTTATCCTATTGCTGATAGTCAGTGGGTAAGTGTTGTCCATTGTGTCCCTAAGAAGGGAGGTATTATTGTTGTTCCTAATAATAAAGATGAATTGATCCCACAAAGAATTGTTACAGGCTATAGAATGGTAATTGATTTCCGCAAACTAAATAAAGCTAATAAAAAGGATATTACCCTTTACCTTTTATTGATCAAATGCTAGAAATATTATCCAAACATACACATTTTTGCTTTCTAGACGGTTATTCTGGTTTCTCTCAAATACCTGTGTCAAAAGAGGATCAAGAAAAGACCGCTTTTACTTGCCCTTTCGGTACCTTTGCTTATAGACGTATGCCTTTTGGTTTATGCAATGCACCCGCTACCTTTCAAAGATGCATGATGGCTATATTCTATGATTTTTGCGAAAAGATTGTTGAGGTTTTCATGGATGATTTCTCCATATATGGAACTTCTTTTGATGATTGCTTAAGCAACCTTGATCGAGTTTTGCAGAGATGTGAAACTAATCTTGTCTTGAATTGGGAGAAGTGCCACTTTATGGTTAATGAAGGTATTGTATTGGGGCATAAAATTTCTGAAAGAGGTATTGAAGTTGATAAAGCTAAAGTTGATGCTATTGAAAAGATGTCGTGTCCTAAGGACATCAAAGGTATAAGAAGTTTCCTTGGTCATGTTGGTTTTTATAGGAGGTTCCTTAAAGACTTCTCAAAAATATCTAGGCCTCTCACTAATCTCTTACAAAAAGATGTTCCTTTTGTCTTTGATGATGACTATGTAGAAGCATTTGAAATACTTAAGAAAGTTTTGATTTCTGCACCCATTGTTCATCCACCTAATTGGAATTTACCCTTTGAAATTATGTGTGATGCTAGTGATTATGCTGTAGGTGCTGTTCTAGGACAAAGAGTTGATAAGAAATTAAATGTTATCCAATATGCTAGTAAAACTCTAGACAGTGCCCAGAGAAATTATGCTACTACTGAAAAAGAATTTTTAGCAGTTGTATTTGCTTGTGATAAGTTCAGACCTTATATTGTTGATTCTAAAGTAACTGTTCACACTGATCATGCTGCTATTAAATATCTTATGGAAAAGAAAGATGCTAAGCCTAGACTTATTAGATGGGTTCTCCTACTACAAGAATTTGATTTGCATATTATTGATAGAAAGGGAGCTGAGAACCCCGTTGCAGACAACTTATCTAGGTTAGAGAATGTTCTTGATGACCCACTACCTATTGATGATAGCTTTCCTGATGAACAATTAGCTATCATAAATGCTTCTCGTACTGCTCCATGGTATGCTGATTATGCTAATTACATTGTTGCTAAATTTATACCACCTAGTTTCACATACTAGCAAAAGAAAAAGTTTTTCTATGATTTAAGACATTACTTATGGGATGACCCACACCTTTATAAAGGAGTAGATGGTGTTATTCGACGTTGTGTACCTGAGCATGAACAGGAACAGATCCTACATGTGTCACTCTGAGGCTTATGGAGGACACCACGCTGGAGATAGAACTGCACATAAGGTATTGCAATCCGGTTTTTATTGGCCTACTCTTTTCAAAGATGCCCGTAAGTTTGTCTTGTCTTGTGATGAATGTCAAAGAATTGGTAATATTAGTAGACGTCAAGAAATGCCTATGAACTATTCACTTGTTATTGAACCATTTGATGTTTGGGGCTTTGATTATATGGGACCTTTTCCTTCCTCTAATGGGTATACACATATTTTAGTTGTTGTTGATTGCGTTACTAAGTGGGTAGAAGCTATTCCAACTAGTAGTGCTGATCATAACACCTCTATTAAGATGCTTAAAGAAGTTATTTTTCCGAGGTTTGGAGTCCCTAGATACTTAATGACTGATGGTGGTTCACATTTTATTCATGGTGCTTTTCGTAAAATGCTTGCTAAGTATGATGTTAATCATAGAATTGCATCTCCATACCACCCACAGTCTAGTGGTCAAGTAGAATTGAGTAATAGAGAGATTAAATTAATCTTGCAAAAGACTGTTAATAGATCTAGAAATAATTGGTCCAAGAAACTTGATGATGCATTATGGGCCTATAGAACTGCATATAAAAATCCTATGGGTATGTCTCCGTATAAAATGGTTTATGGAAAAGCATGTCACTTACCTCTCGAACTAGAACATAAGGCATATTGGGCCATTAAAGAGCTCAATTATGATTTCAAACTTGCTAGTGAAAAGAGACTATTTGACATTAGCTCACTTGATGAGTGGAGAACCCAGGCCTATGAGAATGCCAAACTGTTTAAAGAAAAAGTTAAAAGATGGCATGACAAAAGGATACAAAAGCATGAGCTTAATGTAGGTGATTATGTTTTGCTATAAAACTCTCGTTTAAGGTTTTTTGCAGGAAAACTTCTCTCTAAATGGGAAGGCCCTTACGTTATCGAGGAGTTCTATCGATCCGATGCCATAAAAATCAACGACTTCGAAGGCACAAATCCAAAGGTGGTGAACGGTAAAAGAATCAAGCATTATATCTCAGGTAGTCCCATAAATATTGAAACTAATGTTATTGAGACTGTAACCCCGGAGGAATATATAAGGGACACCTTCCAGAACGTTTCAGACTCCGAAAAGGAATAGGTATGTGGTATGGTAAGTAAACCGACTCCAAAACAGTTCTAATGGCAATTTTTCTCCGTTTTGTAATATTTAAGAAAATAGGAAAATAAGAAGTAGTCCGGGAAGGACACGAGCATCCACGAGGGTGGAGGGCGCGCCCCCTGCCTCGTGGGCACCTCGTGTGCTCTTCGGACTCCGTTTTCTTGCACGACACTTCTTTTGGTCAGTAAAAATTCATTATATAATACCCCGAAGGTTTTGACCCTCGTATCACGCAAATGTCCTTTGTTTTTGTTTTGAGCTGTTTTCTGCCAGAGTTGTCAAGGCCAGGCATCATGTCGTCCCCCTCCTCCAACAATGAGGGCAATGATGCTTGGCTAATGAAGACAGAGCTGAAGAGAGAAGAACCCGAGGAGATCAACAAGGATGATAGGATCAAGAAGGCTACAGAGGATCAAGCTCCGGCAGCAGAAGAAGAAGACATCCTTCAACCTAATTACAATCTTCTTACCCCAACTGAGATTGCAGCTTTCAAGATGATTGAGTTAGCTCGCATACAAAACAAATATCTTACACGTGAAAATATTTTGTTGAAGGAGCATATCACCGCACTAAGGGGCATTATCCGCAAATTGGAGGATCTCCTACGCTCGATGTGCGACACTACATCATCAACAACTCCCTCATCACCACCTCCGAAGAAGGAGACATAATCACATGGGTATGGGCACTCCCCTTGGCAACTGCCAAGCTTGGGGGAGATGCCCCGGTATCATATCACTATCACACTCCTACCTTTACTGTTTTTCTTCGTTCGATCCTTTTGGTAATATCTTGATCTAGTAGAATAAAGTTTTAGTATGATTTAGTTTTGAGTTTTGCTTTATTATGCTTCTATGTAATCGAGTCCGTGAGCTAATATAATAAAGATTATTTTTGAGTCAAGGGCTTGATTATCTTGCTATGATCTAGAGGGAATAAAAGAAAGAATTAAAAGAATTAAAGAGATCATATTGATCTTATGGAGAGTAATGACTTCACATATAAAAGAGTATGATGAATAAAAGTTGTTGAGAGTTGACAAACATAGTTTTGGTCATTGTTGTAATTAATAGGAAATAATAAAGAAAGAGAGGTTCTCACATATAAATATACTATCTTGGACATCTTTTATGATTGTGAGCACTCATTAAAATATGACATGCTAAAAAGTTGATTTTGGACAAGGAAGACAACGTAATGGGTTATGTTTTCTTATATCCGAAATAAAGTATATTGTCATGGATCATCCAACATGTTGAGCTTGCCTTTCCCCCTCATCCTAGCCAAATTCTTTGCACCAAGTAGAGATAGTACTTGTGCTTCCAAATATCCTTAAACCCGGTTTTGCCATGAGAGTCCACCATACTTACCTATGGATTGAGTAAGATCCTTCAAGTAAGTTGTCACTGTTGCATGCAATAAAAATTGCTCTCTAAATATGTATGATTTATTAGTGTGGAGAACATAAGCTTTATATGATCTTGTGATATGGAAGCAATAAAAGTGATGGACTGCATAATAAAGGTCCATATCACAAGTGGCAATATAAAGTGACGTTCTTTCGCATTAAGATTTTGTGCATCCAACCATAAAAGCACATCACAACCTCTGCTTCCCTCTGCGAAGGGCCTATCTTTTACTTTTGTCTTATACCTTATGCAAGAGTCATGGTGATCTTCACCTTTCCTTTTTACACTTTATCCTTTGGCAAGCACAGTGTGTTGGAAAGATCCTGATATATATACCCAATTGGATGTAAGTTATCATGAACTATTATTGTTGACATTACCCTTGAGGTAAAAGGTTGGGAGGCAACACTATAAGCCCCTATCTTTCTCTGTGTCCGATTAAAACTCAATACCCATAAGTATTGTGTGAGTGTTAGCAATTGTGAAAGACTAAATGATAGTTGAGTATGTGGACCTGCTTAAAAGCTCTTATATTGAATCTTTCCGATGTTGTGATAAATTGCAATTGCTTCAATGACCGAGATCATAGTTTGTTAGCTTTCAATGAAGTTTTTGATTCATACTTGACATTGTGAATAGATTGTTACTTTAGCATAAGAAATCATATGAATATATATATATATATGTATGTTTCTGTTATAAGAATGGTCATTATGCCCTCATGTCCGTATTTTATTTTATCGACACCTCTATCTCTAAACATGTGGACATATTTTTCGTTATCGGCTTCCGCATAAGGACAAGCGAGGTCTAAGCTTGGGGGAGTTGATACGTCCATTTTGCATCATGTTTTTATATCGATATTTATTGCATTATGGGCTGTTATTACACATTATGTCACAATACTTATGCCTATTCTCTCTTATTTTACAAGGTTTACATGAAGAAGGAGAATGCCGGGAGCTAGAATTCTGGGCTGGAAAAGGAGCAAATATTAGAGACCTATTCTGCATAGCTCCAAAAGTCCTGAAACTTCACGGAGGCAGTTTTTGGAATTAATAAAAAAATACTGGCGAAAGAATCAACCAAAGGGGGGCCACCCACCATCCACGAGGGTGGGGGGCGCGCCCTACCCCCCTAGGCGCGCCCCCTGCCTCATGGGCCCCCTGGCAGGCTTCCGGTCCCCATCTTTGGCTATATGAAGTCTTTCGCCCTGGAAAAAATCAGAAGGAAGCTTTCGGGACGAAACTCCGCCGTCTCGAGGCGGAACCTTGGCGGAACCAATCTAGGGCTCCGGAGGAGCTGTTCTGCTGGGGAAACACCCCTCCGGGAGGGGGAAATCATCACCATCGTCATCACCATCGATCCTCTCATTGGGAGGGGGTCAATCTCCATCAACATCTTCAGCAGCACAATCTCATCTCAAACCCTAGTTCATCTCTTGTATCCGATCTTTGTCTCAAAACCTTAGATTGGTACCTGTGGGTTGCTAGTAGTGTTGATTACTCCTTGTAGTTGATGCTAGTTGGTTTATTCTGTGGAAGATCATATGTTCAGATCCTTTATGCATATTAATACCCCTCTGATTATGAACATGAATATGATTTGTGAGTAATTACATTTGTTCCTGAGGACATGGGAGAAGTTTTGTTATAAGTAGTCATCTGAATTTGGTATTTGTTCGATATTTTGATGAGATGTATGTTGTCTCTCCTCTAGTTATGTTATGTGAATGTCGACTACATGACACTTCACCATTATTTGGGCCTAGAGGAAGGCATTGGGAAGTAATAAGTAGATTATGGGTTGCTAGAGTGACGGAAGCTTAAACCCTAGTTTATGCGTTGCTTCGTAAGGGGCTGATTTGGATCCATATGTTTCATGCTATGATTAGGTTTACCTTAATACTTGTTTTGTAGTTGCGGATGCTTGCAAGAGGGGTTAATCATAAGTGGGATGCTTGTCCAAGAAAGGGCAGCACCCAAGCACTGGTCCACCCATATATCAAATTATCAAAGTAACGAACGCGAATCATATGAGCGTGATGAAAACTAGCTTGACAATAATTCCCATGTGTCCTCGGAAGCGCTTTCCTTTATATAAGAGTTTGTCCAGACTTGTCCTTTGCTAAAAAAGGATTGGGCCACCTTGCTGCACCTTGTTTACTTTAGTTACTTGTTACCCATTACAAATTACCTTATCACAAAACTATCTCTTACCGATAATTTCAGTGCTTGCAGAGAATACCTTACTGAAAATCGCTTACCATTTCTTTCTGCTCCTCATTGGGTTTGACACTCTTACTTATCGAAAGGACTACGATAGATCCCCTATACTTATGGGTCATCAGATCACGTCAGGCCTATATAGGCTCAATGGGGATTTTCCCGAACTCGCGAACCGGGCAGTGACAGTAAAAAAGAAAAAGCCCACCCCACCTCGTGCTCCCCCCGATCCACCACCTTCCCCGATCCCCCACCTCTCCCACCTCCCACCCTCAATGGCGACGCGCCTGCCGCCCCGTCCCCAACCGGCGGCTTCGCCGCTACCCCGCCACACCCAATCGGAGACACCGCCGCCGCTACCTGCGCTCATCGTCGGCGTTGTGGTCCCCATCTTCCCCCGCCGCCGCGCCCATCCTCCAACGCGCTCGCCTCCTGCCTTTGCGCACCGCCGCCCTACCTCCCGCGCACCACCATCCCCCATCCAGCCATCCGACGCATCGCCGCTTCACCTCCGTGCGTCGCTGCCTTCTTCCACCGCGGGGATGCCCTCCCTTTCCCGGAGAACCTCAGGGCGCCAGATCCGGTGAGGATTCTTCACTGCCCTCCACTAGTCGGCGACCACTAGCCCACGTGTGGGTTGGGTGCTATCCTGCAGCTGGAGGAGGCATCGACCTTCAGCTGCAGGAGGCCATGACCTGCAGCTGGCCGCGTGCCTTCCCCGAACTCCTCCTTCCTACCCACCGCTGTCGTTCTCCCACCCCTCCACGGTGACAACCGGCATGGATGGGCTCGCCCAGTTCCCTTGCTGATCGTGTGCCTCGCATTGAATCCGCTCTACCCTGCGACGGTATCGAGCCAGTTAGATCCAGCCGAGGAGGAAAAGGAAGTGCAGGAGAAGGTGCGGCGGAGAAGCTCTATTTTGCTTTCAATTACTTAGATGTTGTTTGTTGTTAATTATCCGCCATTTTTTCTGAACCAAGCTCTGAGTGTTGTATTGACATGCTGTTAAAAAAACAATCTTGTCTCGCCAGAGAAGTTCATATATGCAATATTCAAAAGGTCAGATGCAGTAAAAAGTTCATGCACGCCTCTCTCCTCCCCGAATAGCACCAAGTGCATCCGCTGCTCTGCCGAGATGTTTGCCATGGCTACTTTTGTGTGTTTTTGTATTCATTGTCCGCTAGGTACTTGTGTAAATGTCCAAGAAGGAGAAGCTATGGAATTCATTGTTGGCAACTACAGTATATGTGAAGATGGAAAAGCACCATTTTCATATTCCTTTTTTGTTGATGCCCCATGAAGTACTTTTTTAAATTATTATGGTTTGTTGTAATCACTCCACTTAACACAGTGACAGTAACATCCTTGGTTCCTACATGTGATTTTTGTTTAATTTACTTTTTTTCCTAAACAAAGAGATGGTACTGTCCAAAAAAACTATGTAGAGGTGCTGGTGGATGATGTTGCGGGGAGGACAGTGGATGCGTTATTTACAGTGCCATGATATTTTCTCTATTGATAACAGAAGTCCAAAAAATATTGTGGGCGTGAGTTGCTATCTGAGCAATAAAAAACTGACTTTGGGCAACTTTTGGGTATTATAGAAACGTTGTGTGTAGAAATTCGTTGTGTTTATTAAAAACACAGAAGTTCACCATGAGAAACTTGCGCAGTTCAATTTGCACTGAGAAGATAGAAAATAAAACAACAGTAAAGTTCACTAAAAAGTGCAACATTTCACAATGCATAAAAAATGAACTTCTCACTAAACTTCGAGAAGTTCAAATTAAAAAAGATGAGTGGAAGAAAACATGTTATTCTATCACAAAATAAATCATGCCAAGGCAGATTCAAAACTTCATATATGGATTACAAAAGATTTTGCATGGGGTTCCACTTTGTTTGCTTGTTGATTCAAAACTTCATGAAGTTCGATGTCTGTAAAAAAGGATTCTGAGCAAAGAATGATTTCCCCCATTCAAAAAAATATAGAAATTCAAACTAAAATAACAGTGTAGTTCAAAGTTAAAAGAAAACTAAAATTTCGCTTTAAAAAAAATATAATCCTAGAAGTTCAATTTAGAAAAAACAATCATTTGATTTTCATCGTTTCAAAAAAAACCGAGAAGTTCAGTTTAAGGAACCTAAGAAGTGCAAATTTAAAAACTCAAGTTTTCCTTGGTGCTAAACAAATAAAAATTGAGAAGTTCAAAATAAAAAAGCAGAGTAGTTCGATGTATATGGAAAAATCAAATTATTTTCGTTTCTAGGCAAAAATAGAAGTATGAAAGTTCAATTTAAAAAAAATTGTTTGATGCTTATTTGAAAACATATTTTTTCTAAGAATAAGACTAAGAAGTTCAAATTAAAAAACAGAGAAGTTCGACGTATATAAAAAGCTCAGATTTTTTCTCATTATTAAAGAATAAATTTTGTGGTAGGTAAAATTTATCCTATATATATATGTGTGTGTGTGTGTGTGTATGTATCTTTCCCCACCACATGATGCTTGCCAACTAGAGAATAAATAGGGCGGAATAGCGATGAACATTATTGACTCTAACATGAAAGTAAATACGGAAAAGTAAACAATAGGCCCTTCGCATAGGGAATCATAGGTTGTCATTTGCTTTTTTGGGTGTGCAAAATCTTAATGTAAAGGGATGTAATTTTATATTGCCCCTTATGATAGCAACCTTTATTATACAGTCCGTCGAATTTATTTCTTTGCCATCACAAAATCGTGCAAAGCTTATTTTCCCTTACAATAAAAGATCATACATATTTGGGAGCAATTTTTATTGCATTATGCATCGATGACAACTTACTTGAAGGATCTTATTCAATCCATAGGTAGATATGGTGGACTCTCATGGAAAGAAACTAGGTTTAAGGTTTTTGGATGCACAAGTAGTATCTCTATTTAGTGCGGATTTTGGCTATCAAGAAGGTTCTAAACAAGCACCAAAGGTTAGAGGATCCATGACAATATAGCTTCTATGTTAATGTAAACAAACATAACTCATTACGTTGTCTTCCTTGTCCAACATCAACTATTTGAACATGCAGAAAATATTTGATGGGGGCTCACAATCATAAAAGATGTCCAAGATAGTATATTTATATCTGAATCTCCTCTCCCATTAATAACTTTGCATGAATTGCATCCATGACCAATACTATGTTTGTCAATTTCCAATAACTTTAATCAACCATACTCTTTCTATGTGAAGTTATTACTCCCCATGGGATTAGCATGTGATCTTTTATTTCTTTTTATTATTGAGATTGAAACAAGAAAGTAAAGAAACACAACTCAAACTACTCTTTATTATATAACTCTCACACTCGATTACATAGATATGACACAAAGGAAGCACTCGAAGCAAAAGCTTTACTAAACTTTTATTCTTCTAAATCACAAAATAACTAAGGATCGAACTAAGATAGATAATGATTATAAAAAGTGATGATGATACGATACCTGGAACCTCCCCCAAGCTTGGAACAAGCTAAGGGTGATGCCCATCCCCATGTACTCAAGTGTGTTTCTTTGGTGATGATGGTGTTGAAGTAGTGGGCTTGTCCTTCATCTTTAATAAATATTCCAAATTGCTACTGATCTTCCGAAGAGCGTGATTTGCTCTTCCAACACAATAAACTCATGAGTAAGCGATGTATTTTGAGCGCAAATTTCTTCAAAGATCTTTAATGTATCAATTTCAGATGGGGAGACGTTATGGTAAAGGGGTTGTGGGATGTCTCCCTTTTCTATAGTCTCCCGGAGGGCATGGATGGATCTCCGCTTCCTGAATCTGGCTTCCCACGACCACTTCAGCTTCCTTCTGCTTGTCGGTGTCCTCTTCTCCTGACAACCACTCATAGTAGACCTCTCTAAAAGGACGTTTGCCCGGCAACGGTTACACAATCCGGTGCTTGGTACGGAGCCTTCGGGGAGCCATGGGGATCTAGATATGTCAGAAAAACAACCCAAAACAAGAACAAAGGAGAAACTTGCAATGTGGTGGTCAAAACATACGGGAGTATATATAAACAATTTAACTTGCAAAACAAGTATTCTTGAAGAAAACAGAGTCGGGAAGGCACACGTGGGGCCAACAAGGCAACCCGGCGCGCCCAGTGGGTAGGGCACTCCCTATTGCCTTGTGACCTCGTGGGTCCCCTCGACTGGTTCTTATTTTTGTATGTTTTCTAATATTCCAAAATAGACAGGAATATCTTTTACGGAATTTTTGGAGTCGGGTTACTTACCATATCACATACCTACTCCTTTTCAGGGTTCTAGAGTGTTCGAGAAGGTATCTCTTATGTGTTCCTCGAGCATCATAGTTTGAATAATATTAGTTTCAACATTAATGAGCATACCTGAGATATAATGTTTAATTCTTTGTCCATTAACCACTCTTGGATTAGTGCCTTCAGCATTATTGATCTTAATAGCACTAGATCGATATACTTCATCGATCATATTCCTTCCCATTTAGAGAGAAGTTTTCATGCAAAGAATCTGAAATGAGAATTATACAAAAGGACTTGATCACCTACTTTAAATTCCCGTTTTGGATTGTTTTTAATGCCTTTTTTTTAACCTTTTCTGTAAACAACTTGGCATCTTCATAAGTTTGTGTTCTCCATTCATCTAAAGAGCTAATATCAAATAACCCCTTTTCACCAGGAAGTTTCAAGTCATAATTAAGTTCTTTAATTGCCCAAAAGCTTTATATTCGAACTCAAGAGGTAAATGACATGCTTTTGTATAGCCGATTTTATATGGAGACATACCCATAGGATTTTAATAAGAAGTTCTATAAGCTCATAATGCATCATCAAGTTTCTTAGACCAATTATTCTTAGATCTATTAACGGTCTTTTGCAAAATCAATTTTATTTCTCTATTACTTAATTCAACTTGACCACTAGACTGAGGATGATATGGTGACGCAATTCTATGGTTGACATTGTATTTAGCAAGATTTTACGAAAAGCACCATGAATAAAATTTGAACCACCATCAGTCATTAAATGTCTAGGGACTCTAAACCTTAGGAAAATAACTTCTTTAAGCATTTTAATAGAGATGTTATGACCAGCACTACTAGTTGGAATAGCTTCTACCCACATAGTAACATAATCAACAACAACTAAAATATGATTGTATCCATTAGAGGAAGCAAAAGGTCCCATATAATTAAAACCTCGTACATCAAATTAATGGTTCAATAAAAAGTGAATAGTTCATAGGAATTTCCTATCATCTACCAATATTACCAATTCTTTGGCATCCATCACAAGAAGGACAAACTTACGTGTATCTTTGACGATAGTAGGCCAATAAAAACCAGATTGTAATACCTTATGTGCAATTCTGTCTCCAGCGTGGTGCCCTCTGTATGCCGCGGAATGACACTTCCATAGGATTTGTTCCTGTTCATGCTCAGGCACACAACGTCTAATAACACCGTCTACTCCTTCTTTATATGAATGTGGGTCATCCCAGAAGTAATGTCTTAAATCAAAGAAGAACTTTTTCTTTTGTTGGTATGTGAAAGTAGGTGGTATATATTTAGCAAAAATGTCATTAATTAGTATAGTCTGCATTCCAAGGAGTATTATGAGAAGCATTTATAGCAACTAGTTGTTCATCAGGAAAACTATCATCAATAGGTGGTGGTTCATCAAGAACATTTCCCATTCTAGACAAATTATTGGCTACGGGATTCTTAGCTCCTTTTCTATCAATAATATGGAAGTCAAATTCTTGTAGTAAAAGAACCCACCTAATCAATCTAGGTTTAGCATCTTTCTTTTCCAAAAAGGTATTTAATAGCTGCATGATCAGTGTGACTGGTAAATTTAGAGTCAACAATATAAGGTTTGGATTTATCGCATGCAAACACAACTGCTAAAAATTCTTTCTCAGTAGTAGCATAATTTCTTTGAGCATTGTCTAGAGTCTTACTAGCATAATGAATAACATTAAGCTTCTTATCAATTCTTTGGCCTAGAACAACACCAATAGCATAATCAGTAGCTTCACACATAATTTTAAAAGGCAAGTTCCAATCAGGTGGTTGAACAATAGGTGCAAAAATTAATTCTTTCTTAAGTATTTCAAAGGCTTCTACACTATCATCATCAAAAACAAATCAAACATCCTTTTGAAGGCGATTAGTTAGTAGCCTAGAAATCTTAGAGAAATATTTAATAAACCTTCTATAAAAACCAACATGACCAAGGAAACTTCTTATACCTTTAATATCTTTAGGACATGGCATTTTCTCAATTGCATCAACTTTAGCTTTATCTACTTCAATACCTCGTTAGGAGATTTTATGCCCAAGTACCATACCTTCGTTTACCATGAATTGGCACTTCTCCCAATTCAAGACAAGATTAGTTTCTTCACATCTCTGCAAAACTCGATCAAGGTTGCTTAAGAAATCATTAAAAGAAGTTCAATAAATAGAAAAATCATCCATGAATACCTCAACAATCTTTTCACAAAAATCAGAGAATATAGCGGCCATACATCTTTGAAAGGTAGCAGGTGCATTGTATAAACCAAAAGGCATACGTCTATAAGCATACGTTCCAAAAGGACAAGTAAATGTTGTTTTCTCTTGATCTTCTTTTGACATGGGTATTTGAGAAAAACCAGAATATCCATCCAGAAAACAAAAATGTGTATGCCTAGATAATCTTTCTAACATTTGATCAAAATGGCAATGGATAATGATCTTTTCTAGTGGCTTTACTTAATTTCCTGAAATTAGTTGCCATCCTATAACCAATTACAATTCTTTGTGGGATAAGTTCATTTTTATCATTAGGAACAACGGTTATACCTCCTTTCTTAGGAAAACAATGAATAGGACTTACCCATCTACTATCATATATGGGATAAATTATAGCTGCATCTAGAAGCTTTAATATTTCAGTCGTTACCACCTCCTTCATTTTAGGATTCAGACGGCGTTGATGATAACCAATTGGTCTAGCTTCTGGCTCCATATTAATCCTGTGCTGATATAAAGTGAGACTAATGCCCTTCAGATCATCAAGGGTATATCTGAAGGAAATATGCCCTAGAGGCAATAATAAAGTTGTTATTTTATATTTCCTTATATCATGATAAATGTTTATTATTCATGCTAGAATTGTATTAACCGGAAACTTGATACATGTGTGGATACATAGACAAAACACCGTGTCCCTAGTAAGCCTCTACTAGACTAGCTCGTTAATCAAAGATGGTTAAGATTCCTAACCATAGACATGTGTTGTCATTTGATGAACGGGATCACATCATTAGGAGAATGATGTGATGGACAAGACCCATCCATTAGGTTAGCATATTGATCGTTCAGTTTATTGCTATTGCTTTCTTAACACTATTGCAGGATGCTGCTAACGCGACACTACGATCAGAGACCCTTCGACGAAACTGTGTGCGATGCCATAATCACAAACCGTGGTGTAAAAAACCGTCAAAAAAGGTGCAAAACATTTGTGATGGAGGATGCATCAAACACGGTTCAGATTTTAGTTGCGTGTGTGATGTAGGGCATACGGTTCAGCTCAATTAACTGTTTGCGATGAGGAGGAAAAAAAGAAACGGGCAGCCAGATGAAGGTGTGTGCGATGTACATCATACGGTCCACTCAGATGAACTGTTTGTGATTAGGCAACATAAAAGAAACGGTCAGCCAGATCAAAGGTGTGTGCGATATACGGCATGCGGTTCACTCGGATGAACTGTTTGCGTTGAGACATGAGAACAGAAACGGTTCAAATGAACAAGATGTGCGTGATACGAGGCAAACATGTCTGTAATCGGAAACGTGTGCGAAGACCGATAACAACACAGACGATTACTGCTAACAAGTCGTGTGTGTTGTGAGAAAACGATTGCTGGTATACAATTGTGAGTGATTAATGAACACATCACCGACAGGTTCCATTGTTTAGTCCGTGTGCGATGTGATTTTCTTTGTCTGCACAACATCTACGCTCTGTCTACAGAGCATCAACATATATACTTAAAAAGACAGCATTGCATAACCAAATTAAGCATACAATTACACAAGTGACTACACACATAACATTTCCACACACCAAATTAAGCAATTACATGCATACTAAAGTAGGAGAAACGATGATCTAATCATCTACTTATTGTTGCGACGATGCTTGCCATTGCTCTGCTTGCAGCTGGATCCCTGGCCGTTTTGGGGAAGGAGGCACTTCCTCATGTCAACGATCCGCCTGTACATGTCGTAGCTTGTGTACGCCTCCTTGGCCGCGTACACGACGTGAGCTTTGTCAATTTTCTCCATCCAGGCCGAGTGCCAGGCACGCTTGTCTTGGTTGCACGAATCCTTCATGTCTCTGTAGTAGGGGTCAATGATGGCCTCAGCGAGGTGAACCAATGAGTCCTTCTCATGCTCCTTGCTGCCCCAGATCTTGTATTGGCCCTGGATGTCGACAAAATTCTGGCACGCAATGCCCAAATTCTCGAGCGCCTTTACATCATTGGTGATGTCCACCGTAGCAAACATGTAGTGGGGGTTGTTGACAAAACTGGCGAAACGCTCGCAAGGCCTTGTGGCCAGGCAGTAGTGGTAGACGAGGACGTGGTGGTGCATGCACATCTAGGCGACGGCGACCTTGGGACGAGACCCGGCACACCCGACCACCTTGTACTTCTCCTCGGCAAGCAACAACTTCATGATGTGGATGGAGTGCTCCACCCAGACCGGGTCGTTGGTGTACACCACTGGGAGGTCCAGGAACCTTCTATGGGTGTCCACCACGGCACGCATGGTGAACAGCTGCTCGTCGTCGGCAGCCGCTCGAAGCGCCATTGGAGCCGCGCAGGATACCCTCTAAGAATTTCTCATGGTGGGTGTTATTCTTGCAATGGTGGGGCGTGATCAAAAGGTTGAACAGACACAAGGGTTAAATGGCCGCTGTAATAAATGGGGGCCGGCCGGCCTGTAATCGTCACATCTTGTCACAGCGTTCATAGCGGAGGATTCCAGAATCCAGTGCACTCTTGACAACACCGCACCGCACATGTGGGCTCGAAGAGGCGCCAAATGTATCGTTGGTGAGCCTGTTCCTGCACTACCGCACTGTTTACCGTGCAAGCTTCCCGCCCGGCTAGTGTGGCCACGCGTCAGCTAGAAGAGGGACAAATCGTGGGCGTTTATTGGCAAAAAGCTTTGTAAAACCAAAGTGTGTGGAATGACTTCGGTCATAAGTTTACCCTTGGGTGATGAGGTCAAAGTTACACAGAAGGGTGATGATGGACACTCGAGTGCGATAATTAATTCTGCGCTCTACAGTGCACACGGTGGAAGAAACCAACTGTGTGCAATAATGTCGAAGATCGCAGTCGAGTTAGCTATACAGATCGTGTGCTGTGAGATCGACAAGGTAAACAGATTCGAGAATGGTTAATAAAATCTAAGACCATTGCATATTAAGGTCAAAATAGTCCTAGCAATATACGAGTCTCAAACGATGCCATTTCAACGATTGTACCACAAAAGCTCGAAATATTACAAGGTTCAAATTCCAGAGTTATATGGCTCAAAATCGAAGATTACAAGGTTCAAACGCTCGCGCTGACCCGCTGAACATGGATATCAGAGAGGTTCAAACTAATATCACCGCTTCTAAGTCTGGTTTCGAAACCTCACAATTTTTGCAAAGGGGTCAGCCACCGAGAAGTCATGTATGGGGTTGACACGATGACTTCTGATTACTCTGTCATCTGAAGTTCCAAAATGAAATTCAGCATTTTTGGAGCCTACTCCATTCTGCCGTAGGCGCCGGCGCTGATCAACAAACCATTCATTTTTGCGAAATAAATGTAGGGCAAACCTCATTTCCTTCATCACCCTTGCTCTGAGAACAAAGAACCTGGCGAATATAATCTCCGGTAAGGTCCCTCGGTAGGAGTTCAAAGTAATTTCTGAGAGATGCAGATCTAGGCATTCGACGTGATTGTTATCTTGTACCACATTATCCACCACTGGGCCTAATCTGATCTGCAAAAGAAGAAAACGTCTTAGTGCCTACATGCAATTTTGAACATTACTACAGGCCTATTTGGTTTGCAGGATTTGTAAAATGCACTAACATGCCATCTTCGATCTAACATGATTAACATGGGCATTTGATTACATTCTAGGAAAATGTAGCCTTCTTCACAAGAGGTTGGAGTGGATGAAAAGTTCCCTAAGAAAACTAGTACAGATGAATCCAAAGGAGAAATGCTTATTGATTGTAACCATATGGATTAAGCAACCAATATGGGGGGGGGCATGTATGTACTGAAATCCTCCAAAAGAACCTTCAGAAATCATAGTACAATGTCATTGTAAACTTGGAAAAAGGTGTCACAAATTGAACTCCCTTATGGTTAACATTTAACAGGAAAGGAACATCACCTTGATATATAGCTTCTCCAGGCACGGAAAGCATCTCAGGAAACTGACAACTTGCTCCAGGTCGGGGCCGATGGATTCTAGTGCCAAGACCTTCACTGTGCGCAGTTTCGGGGTCAAGCTTGTCGGAATCATTTTCTGAATGACAGACGAACAAACATCTTCAAAATTAGAAATGATGTTAATTTGTAGAAGGAGAGGTAGAAGGCGGCTGTTGTACCTGAACGGGTGTGGACCCAATAACAAGTTCGGAGTATTTGTAAGACGAGTAGCCCACCACTGTCAATTTCGGCGCAGAAATGACATTGATTCTTGTTGGACCTTCTTGATCAACTACAAGTAATCTCTCAAGTGCAGGTGTGTCCTCAATCACCATACCGTGGTACACATCTTGTGATGTCTTCCTGCCACACCAGCAACACACATAAATAGTCCGGAGAGTCATGAGGTGATGTGGAAGGTACTCAACCCATTGATCGCCTGAAGACGAAGGTACTCAAGTGCAGTACAGCCACAGAGCAGGCGCTCCATGTCACCGTTTGAGAGGCAGACGACGACGAGCTCGAGGTGCTTCAGTCATGGTAGAATAAGAGCGGGCGCGTCATTAAGGGGCGAGAAATGGCAGTTCCTGAACTTGGCGACGCGCAGCGTGGGCACGAGGCGGAGTGCGGACATTGCCAGCGACCGCATATGCCCATCATCAAAAGTGAGCTCCTCGAGCTGATCTAGGGCGGGGGATCGGAACAAGTCGTCAAACTTGGCTTGGTCCTTGCCGTTGGAACGGAACTTGCCCATTCTTAGGCCTTTGGTTGGGCCAAGGTGACTGCCAAGGATCTTGGAGAATGCATCCAAGCTTTTGCGATAGCCATGGCAGAGCTCGTGGGTGTCGATGAGGTCAAGAGGGCTGGAATTCCATAGGGGGCACCGTAGGGAAAGGACGGTTGTCCGTGCCCCATATTTGATTGGGAGGAGGGAGATGATGACTGTCAACATATCATCAGGGAGGCTGCTGATGAAGTCTAGGCCTGCTGGAGTCACTTGTTGTTCTAGCTCGCCCCGCGTCCACTTGTTGGCAGCCCCGTTCTCCACCTCCGGAGTCTCCTTGTCAGCGGCGCTTTCTGATAGAAATGGGAGTACAGGGAATATTTAGTTAAAACAGGGCAATAGAAAAGTGTATTGGTAACTAGAAGTTATTAGGTAGGAATATAGTAAGAAAAGGGAATAACAATTGGTTGCTTAAATACTTCACAATTCATTTGACATTGCTGGGTAAGTCAACATGCAGATAGTTGAAAAGAAAACTTACTTCGAACAATGTCTGGATGGATGATTTTGTCGGGGAAGTTAGCATATATCTCATGACCAGGCCCTTTTATGTGCAGTGCAATTTTAGTGCCAGCTTTCAGTACATAAAACTTAGCAATTTCTTTCCAAAAGCCAGTGCCAAAATAGGAGTCACCATGTTCATCAAGTCTTACAGTAGCAACGATCGTAAATCCATCCGTGGAGCCTTGATCTATGTAAAGGGAAAAATTGTGCACTACATAATCTATTGCATAGCAAGGGATGTGCTGCAAAAAATGGTAGGATTGTTAAAGAAAATATGGTAACATGCAAATATGGGCCTAAATTGAAAGAACTGTACAGCAGTTGAAATCGAAGGACAAAAATCTATAATTAAACAGATAGGGTAAACATGATGTCATGAAAATATGAGAGTAATCGAAAGAACAATACATCATTAATTTGCCTAATATAGAAAGAAGAGGGGAAAATCCCCTTTGACGTATATGGTGCATGTGGCACCTTTTATCCAAATGTAGCAATATTTAGAATATGTTCAGGAAAGTAGGCCATGCCAACTGATTTAGGGTGAGATTGAACGTACCACGCGCGTCCTCAAGTTATCTGGTACGGTGAGATGGAATCTCTGGCGGAGGTTGCAAAATCCTGAAGTGTCGGCGCACTGTACATTCTATGAACTAAAGAAAACCCTCAAATCAGCTTGAATAAAAATGAATTCACGGCAATTTCCGCCGGGTGATTAAAGGAGGCAGATGAACTAGGATAAGAGATGAGATAATACCTCATTAAATTAGTTACCTTGTCGTCCATGAGAAAGAACCCTCAGTACGGTAGATTCCCCAACCGAGCGGGGCCAGGTCGACCATGAGCAGCGTCGAGAAAGTCGATGGCGATAGGCGGCGGCAAGCGGAAGTGGCGAAATGTTGTGGGCTTTGCCGGCAGCCTGGCGGTGGCGGCAGGCATCGAGCTAAGTGTTTACCGCCGCGATAGGCGGTGCCATGGCATAGACGCGGAGGAGCTTGTGCAGGTGTGAATGGGGAACGTACCGGAGGGGTGGCGGGTGGGGTGAGGGTTTTTGTGACATGGGGATGGTGAGGGTTTTCTTTTTTCTTTTTTGAATTGGGTGGTGAGGGTTTTCTGTCCCACAAAGAATTTTTGGGGCGACGGTTTGCTAGAGCGAACCATGTGTGATTGACACAACAGGAAAAATGAAAGTCATTGCACACGGTTCCCATTTTGGGAACCGTGTGTGATTGACGTACTCCTACTACCTCCGTCCTGGTTTATTGGTCTCCCTTTGTATTTTTTTACCAAATTTTGACCAAATATTTAACATACTCAGACATAGATAATAAGCGTACATGTACATAAGCATAGTTCAACCATAAGTACATAGTTCAACCGTCATTAAGCATACTCAAGCATACATAGCTCGATCCATCCCACATCTCATCTCACATGCCGGCACGATCCTAAAGCTTCTCCAGGTACTCGGCGTACGCGCCGTGCGCCACCCTGCAAAATGGGCATCCATAGCCGCCGTTCCAGGTCCTAATACGCCTGTTATGCTATTCCCGCATAAAGCTCCCTTAGGATTTGCCTCTTGTACCTCCTCTGGCCATCTTCATCCTCGCTGTCCACATCGTTAGACAACACCTATACAAATAGTAAAACAAATTTGGCATCAAATCAATGGTTACATGCCGTGAAGTAGGATTAGGAATTTATGGCTATTTATTTATACATATCCAGAGATTATGGTTCGATTTTTAAGCACAGTCGTCTATGTACAGACCAATCTTGAAGAAAATAATGGCACAAACATATGTAGGTCATTCAAAATCAATTGTCAAGTCCTGGCTAGGAATTATTAGCACGAACACTAACCCTAATCGGATTACTAGCAGAAATCATTTGCACAGGTGAAACAACTAATCACTTATCACCTGTACCATTCAAACAATCAATACACTACACGGATCTAACAAAACTTACTCAGATTTCATGGATTGGGAGAACATAACCATAGGATTTCTATTCCAAAATGGGGGAGGCAGGAGTAACCAGAGAAACCCTGTGATTTATTTGACACATAAATGGGTATAGATGACTAACTAACCAGCTGTCCGTCGTCGTCGGAGTCGTCGCCGGAGTCGTTGTCGGAGTCGGTGTGGAACTCCGCCTCCGGCTGTGGAAGTTCTACGCCGTTGACGATGTCAGGGTGCAGCGATAACTCACCGGCGGTGACGGCAACCTCTGTCTCCATCTCCACGCCGTGCTCCGGTGCTTTAGCAGCCTCGGCGTCGCCACTCCCTCCGATGGGGCGCCTCGGCGGCATCCTCATACACTGACGGCTTTGAGGACTAAGAGCGGCGTCGAGGATGCAAGCGGAGAGAGAGGATTGTGTGTATGGCGAGGATGGGGGGTGCGGTCGCTCGGGCGCACCATTAATATGGAGTAGTGGGAGTTGTGTGAGAGAGGCGGGCGGCGGTCAAACCGATGGCTCGCCTCCCAGTGAGCCTGCGCACCGGACTGCTGGCATGCCTACCAAAGTTTCACACAGCTACTCGCACGCCTCCTGATGACACTGCACAGCGAGCACGCCTCCGTCAATTCACACACCTGCACGCACGCCTCCCCGTCTGCCTGCGCGGCGGACTGCTCGCATGCGTCCCGTCAACTCACCCATACTCGCACGGCACACGGGTCACGCGGTGGCACGTATATTGTTTTTCTATTTGAATGATTAATGCTGCCGCTTTTTGCTTAACCGAAGCATGGCACGTATCCATTGTTGGTCTAACGCTCACGGTTCGAATAAATAATCCGTTTGGGATATTGGTTCCCAATTATTAATAATCTCCCGTCTGTAATTAGATAAACATTACATCAAATCTGGTCTCAAACTTGACAAAAAAAGTACAATGCCACTTTGTATTGGTGTCCATATGACAACGCAATAAGTTTCATGAACTTCAAATAAGTTTTGGATGTACTAGAATTTAAAAATCAAGATTCTCAATGTTTGAAATTTGTTGCACGGGGAGTAAACATGCACCCAGTGAGACACATGTGTTTTTGCAATCCATTTAGGTGCACTGTCACGTGTGCATGTAGCTCAAATTGGATTTTTGCACATTATACCCATAGAAAATCAATCAATTGATGTACTAAAACGTCTTAATGATCTCTGTGATTTTTTTGAAATTAAAACGTCCCTCCTTTGGTAACATATATGTTCACCGCGGGATAATTAATTTAACATGCATCGTAGTTGCGGTGGATTCGTGGTGTGTGTGTGCGTGTGTGTGTGGGTGTGTGTGTCTGGGGGTGGCGGGTGGCTCGCAGTACACTACGAGTTGTGAGCCACCGTGTGGGTTGGCTGTTTTGTTAGGCAGGCCGGTGCCACATCACAGTCGTGAAATCGTTATTTAAAACATTACACAACCCTTTCATACATACATGTTTTGGCCACATGCAGTCGATGGTTGTCGTACATGACACTCCATACTCGTGTGTGACGCTTTCTGTGGGCCCGCGAGGTCGTCGTCCATCACTTTGACGAACAGCCGAAAGTGAGGTTAATTTGACCAGCAAGGTAGAATCTTTTTTGTTTGTGTTATGGTGGTATATAGTACGCGTCGAAGAGGTTGGAGGGGACTAGCATATATACTCTACGTACGCGTCCGTGAACAAGTACACCTCACTCAGTGTCGGGACTTTTTGGTTTCCGAGGCACGTGCCACATCAAAATTGTGAAATTTGCTATTCAAACATCACACAACACCTTTTTGGGCCACATGCATATCCTAGCTAGGACACTCACGTGTGACGCTTCTATCTGTGGCCCACGAGGCCATCGTCGATGCATGCATGCATCACTTTGACCTGTACATCGGGAGAGGTTAATTAATTTCACCGTCGATGAGGATTCTTTTGGGTTGTACATATATTACGGCAGGAGCATATAGTATGCGGTGAAGAGGGGGGAAGGGGACCATCATATGTAGTACGCTTGATGAACCTCGCTCTGTGTGGGTGCATGGTTTACGGTTTTTGAGGCATGTGGCACATCAAAGTTGTGCATTTTGGGTATTCAACATGTATATCTTTGGCCCACATGCAAAGCGGTGGTGGTTGTCCTCTCGCACCCACTTAAGCGGTTATCAGCGATATCGATGCTTTCCATCTGTGTGCCCGCTTGGCCCATCACTACTTTTTGCCTGACAACAAGAGAGGTTAATTTGACTTAGGAGGGGATTATTATTTTTGCTCTGGGATGACATGCATGATACAGTTTGAGCACACACACATGCATGTGTACGCATGAATCCCTCCCATCGAGTCGAAGTGGCTAGTACAACGACACATCATGAACTAATCTCGCTCTGTGTGGGGAGCTAGTGTACGATTTTTGACGCACGCGCCACATCAATGTTGTGTATTCAAACATGCATGCATGCATCATCTCCATACATATGCATGTAGTGGTTCCCTTCGAACGGTACACTCCCTCGCATGGTTATCGGCGATAAGCCTATATATTCGTGGGCCCGCGTGGACATCCATGATCACCTTGACCAACAACAAGATAGGTTACCATGGCGGATTCTTCATTTGGTTCATGTTATCGTAGTATAGGTCATGGTGAGATTCAGACCTTAAGTTTGAGCG
Organism: Triticum aestivum; assembly: GCF_018294505.1. NCBI lineage: Eukaryota > Viridiplantae > Streptophyta > Magnoliopsida > Poales > Poaceae > Triticum > Triticum aestivum. The sequence continues at coordinate 208,703,658 of NC_057814.1, read as the reverse complement.
CATATACTATGCATGCATGCATGCATGCATGAATCCCCGTCGTTGGCTTGAAGTGTGGTGTAACATACATATGCATCGTCAACCTAACCCTCACTCAGTGTGGGGATTTCTAGTTCGAAATCACGGTGCCACATCAAAGTTGTTCCATTATTACTCAAAAACACACCTCTCCATACATATGTTTGGGCCACAGGCATGCAGTGGTTGTCTTCGGGGACTAGCTACTTGCGTGATTATTGGCGAGCTAGCCCATCTCCGGGGTCGCATGGACGGCCATCACTTTGACCAACAACAAGAGAGAGGTTGTACAACTAAGGTGGATTATTCTTGGTCCATTTTACGATCCATCTTGGTGAGATATGGCTCTCTGGCCCGCCGACTGAAAGTGTGTGTGTGTGGGGGGGGGGGGTTGCTACTTCGCACTTTGCTAGGTGAACCTCGGGTGGGGGGGGCATGCATTCATAGCTTAGGATTCCCTTCATGGCGACACGAGGGGGGCTGCTAGCTACTTCGCACTTTGCTAGGTGAACCTCGGTTGGGGGGAGAGGGGGCATGCATTCATAGCTTAGGATTCCCTTCGTGCCGACATGAGGGGGGGCTGCTAGCTACTTCGCACTTTGCTAGGTGAACCTCGGTTGGGGGGGCATGCATTCATAGCTTAGGATTCCCTTCATGTCGACACGAGGGAGGGGGCTGCTAGCTACTTCGCACTTTGCTAGGTGATCCTTGGTTGGGGGGCATGCATTCATAGCTTAGGATTCCCTTCGTGCCGACAAGAGGGAGGGGGGCTGCTAGCTACTTCGCACTTTGCTAGGGTGAACCTCGGTTGGGGGGGCATGCATTCATAGCTTAGGATTCCCTTCGTGCCGACACGAGGGAGGGGGGCTGCTAGCTACTTTGCACTTTGCTAGGGTGAACCTCGGTTGGGGGGCATGCATTCATAGCTTAGGATTCCCTTCGTGCCGACACGAGGGAGGGGGGCTGCTAGCTACTTCGTACTTTGCTAGTTGAATGAACCTCGGTTGGGGGCATGCATTCATAGCTTAGGATTCCCTTCTGCGGACACGAGGGAGGAGGGGGGCTGCTAGCTACTTCGCACTTTGCTTGGTGAACCTCGGTTGAGGGGGAGGGGGAGGGGGCATGCATTCATAGCTTAGGATTACCTTCGTGCCGACACGAGGGGGTGGGGGGTGGGGCAAGCAATACCGTGCGCTTTGCGAGAGAGGTGCCACATCAAAGTTGCATTTGGTATTTGAAAATCAAACCACCCTTTTGATACATAAATTTGGTCCACATGCAAGTGTGTTCATGTTCTGGCCCTCTCCCGCGTCATTTTTTGCCAAATTTATGAACCTTAGACAAGTCGGATGACGCAACAGACACAGTTCACTCAAACTAACCATGTGCCACGCTGGTGCCCGTGTCACGCACACATCCGCACAGTACATTGGGCTCCATGAGGCTCCCCCTCTCAAAAATATCTACCTGCGTCGAGGTTTTTCTGTTTCATAGCACACGGTTGTTATCTCTGGACCGTGTGCGATGTTTCTTAATCCCAATCCCGCCTGCATCCCTAGAAAATATCTACCCACCTTGAGGGTTTTTCTGATTCATAACACACAGCTATTATCTCCGGACCATGTGCGATGTTTCTTGTTCCCAATCCTGCTTGCATGCCTAGAAAATATCTGCCCACCTTTCTGTTTCATAACACACGGTTGTTATCTCCGGACCTTGTGCGATGCACTATCATCAAAATTTTCAATAGCCCGGCATTTCACTCCCGCGTTTGACTCCCGCGTAGTAAAATTTTCAGTACCCGCGTCATTTCCTCAAACACCCCGCGCTCCCCCCTCCATACACACACAACACACACACACACACACACACACACAAAAACCTCCTCGGGCGTGCGCGCACACACACACAAACACCCTTCCTTGCTCGAAACCCTAGCAAGGTCCCCGCCGCCGCAAGGCCTCCATTGTTAACATCTGCCGTTTTGCCCGTGCAGCTTACCCACCGATCTCCATACCCAGGCCGCCCTGAGTTTCTTAGATGACGCCTGCCAAACGGCCCCTTTCCCACAAATCCCCATCCCCCACTCCAGAGTGTCGCAGCCTAAGCCCGGCTACGCTTCCCGTGGAGCTCGAGGAGCGACTGGCTGATACGTCTCCAACGTATCTATAATTTATGAAGTATTCATGCTATTATATTATCAACCTTGGATGTTTTATATGCATTTATATGCTATTTTATATGATTTTTGGGACTAACCTATTAACCTAGTGCCCAGTGCCAGTTTCTGTTTTTTTCCTTGTTTTTGAGTTTTACAGAAAAGGAATATCAAACGGAGTCCAATTGACGTGCCAATTTTTGATGATTTTTTATGGACCAAAAGAAGACCCCGGAGTAAAAGAGTTGGGCCAGGAGAGTCCCGGGGCATCCACGAGGGTGGCCCCCCCCCCCAGGCGCGTGGGCCTACCTCGTGGATGCCTCGGGCACCTCCTTGACGTGAGATCGACGCCAAAAATTCCTATAAATACAAAAACCTCGGAAAATTAACCTAGATCGGAAGTTTCGCCGCCGCAAGCCTTTGTAGCCATGAGAAATCAATCTAGGCCCTCTCTGGCACCCAGCCGGAGGGGGCCATCATCACCGGAGGCCATGGAGGAGGATCCCGGAGGGGCCATCATCACCATGAAGGCCAAGGACCAGAGGGAGAACCTTTCCCCATCCAGGGGGGAGGCCATGGAGGAGTAAGCACAAGGGGGAGAACCTCTCCTCCTCTCTCTTGGTGGCACCGAAGTGCCATCGAGAGGGGAATCATCGCCGCGGTGATCGTCTTCATCAACATCACCACCATCATCACCATCCTCATCTCTTTTTCGCGGTCCACTTTCCCGCACCCCGCTGTAATCCCTACTTGAACATGGTGCTTTATGCCACATATTATGATCCAATGATGTGTTGCCATCCTATGATGTTTTGAGTAGATATCTTTTGTTCTTGGGTTGATTGATGATCTAAATTGGTACGAGTTGTATGTTTTATTTTGGTGTTGTCCTATTGTGCCCTCCGTGTCGCGCAAGCGTGAGGGATTCCCGCTGTAGGGTGTTGCAATACATTCATGATTCGCTTATAGTGGGTTGCTTGAGTGATAGAAGCATAAACCCGAGTAAGGGGGTTGTTGCGTATGGGATAAAGGGGACTTGATATGTTAATGCTATGGTTGGGTTTTACCTTAATGATCTTTAGTAGTTGCGGATGCTTGCTAGAGTTCCAATCATAGGTGCATATGATTCAAGTAGAGAAAGTATGTTAGCTTATGCCTCTCCCTCATATGAAATTGCAACGACGACTACCGGTCTTGTTAACGATTTCCTAGGACAATTCCGCACACCGATCCACCATTATTCCACACTGGCTATTTATAATATATTCTAACTTTATGATAACAGCACCTACTTTTATATTTTAGCTCTCCGATATCATACAAAGTTATCCTCTTCATACCCACAACGTAGTTTTATTTCTCGTTGCTAGTTGGAAGCAAACGTTCGGTGTACGTAGAGTTGTATCAGTGGCAGATAGGGCTTGAGAGAATATTGATCTTAACTTTAGCTCCTTGTGGGTTCGACACTCCATACTTATCACTTCCACCTTTGGAAATTGCTACAATGATTCCCTGCACTTGGGGATTATCAATCTCTTTTCTGGCACCGTTGCCGGGGAGGAATAGCGTGGGGTTGATATTCTCGTGTGTGCTTGTTTGCTTTCTCCACTAAGTAGATTTTGTTTTTCCTTTTTTGTTTCTGTTTAGTTGTGGGTGAAACATAAAAAAATATATTTCTTTTTAAAGAATGAAAATACAAAAAAAAAATACTTGCCTCTCATGCCTAAAAAGTTTTTCAGAAAGAGAAGTGATTGGAAAGTTATGCATTGAAGAAGTGAGGGTCGACCTTGAGCACTTGTGTTCATGCTCACGGAAACAATGTAGAATTTTTCATGGAAGTTTCTCTGTAAATAATTATCCCCTTGTGTATATCCATTGTATTATAAAAATAATGTGCCAAGCTTTGGTTTTAGGATGATTAGATTGCTTGTTTACTATGTGCAGAACAAAAACAGAAACTTTGGCTGTAGTTCGTGATTTTACATTTTTAACTGGAAAGTCAAATAGGTCTGAAACATTTTTCACATTACTTCTGTACAAATTGTTCAAATTCTCAAATTTAGTTCATAATTTTAGGAGTTATAGAAGTTTACTAAACTTCCAGATTGCTACAGACTGTCCTGTTTTTGACAGATTCTGTTTTTCGCGTGTTGTTTGCTTATTTTGATGAATCTATGGCTAGTATCGGGGGGTATGAACCATAGAGAAGTTGGAATACAGTAGGTTTAACACTAATATAAATAAAGAATGAGTTCATTACAGTACCTTAAAGTGGTAGTTTGCTTTATTACACTAACGGATCTCACAAAGTTTTTGTTAAAGTTTTGTGTGGTGAAGTGTTCGAAGAACGAGGAGTTACCGATGTGAGAAGAATAAAGAGAGGCAAGAGTTCAAGCTTGGGGATGCCCAAGGCACCCCAAGTAAATATTCCAAGGATACTCAAGCATCTAAGCTTGGGGATGCCACGGTTGGCATCCCATCTTTCTTCTTCAACAATTGTCGGTATACCTCGGTTTTTGTTTTGTTCACATGATTTGTGTCCCTTGTGTTTTCCTTTTTCTTTAAAGAACCATACTAGTATGAGATATCTCTTCATCGATTTATAGAATGATCCATGTGCTTCACTTATATCTTTTGAGTATGACCTTATAGAATGCTCTTTGCACTTCACTTAAATCTTTTGAGTATGGCTTTATAGAATGCTTCGTGTGCTTCACTTATATATTTTGAGCTTGGATATTGGTTAGGTTATATTAATTATAGAATTCTCCATGAACTTCACTTATATATTTTGGAGTATGAATAATACTATCATCTAAAGCGGGTTTGGAAGAGTGTCAACTTTAGGAACTAGTGATCCCGCTATTCCGAATGAGAAGAATTTTGCTTATGTGGAGAGTAGAAAATTTTCTATGCTTGTAGATAATTAAAATAATGCTTTATGTGATGGTTATATTGTTGAATTAATTCATGATTCTACTGAAAATTATTATGAGGGAGGAATATATGCTTGTAGGAGTTGCAATAATATCAAGTTTCCTCTCTATGTGCTTAAAGTTTTGAAGTTATACTTGTTTTGCCTTCCTATGCTAGTTGATTCTTGTTCCTATAAATTATGTGTTCACAAAATCCCTAGGCATAGTAATTTGGTTAGATTCAAATGTGCTAGTCATATTCTTCATGATGCTCCCTTTATGTTTCAATTCTTATCTTTTATGTGAGCATCATTGAAATCATCATGCCCAGCTAAAAGGCATTAAAGAAAAGCGCTTGTTGGGAGACAACCCAATATTTACACCTACTGTTTGTGTGTGTTTACATGATTAAGCTACTGTAGTAATCATGTTTTATAGATTTTGTTTCAATAAAGTGCCAAGTAAGACCTTTGGGAAGACTTGGGTGAAAGTTAATGTGATCTTGCTGTAAAAAACAGAAACTTTGCACTCACGAGATTAGCTACCATTTTTTACAGAAGAGTGATTTTGAGTTGATTCTTCTTGCAGAAGATTAATAGACAAATTCCTCACGTCCACCAATTTATTTCATAATTTTTTGAGTAGCAGAAGTATGGTTTATGTTCAGATCATTACAGACTGTTCTGTTTCTGACAGATTCTGTTTTCATTGCATAGTTTGCTTGTTTTCTAGTGTCTATGGCTTATATTTCTCAATATAAATTGTAGAAATGATATGGTACAGTAGACATTGTGTGGGAACAATTATGAGCCTTGTCTTAGACAGTACCAAAGAGAATGGTTTACTCCTTATCATACTAACCTATCTCACGAAGTTTTGTTAAGTTTTGTGTGATTGAAGTTTTCAAGCTTTGGGTGAGATATCGATATGAGGAGAATAAGGAGTGGAAAGACCCTAAGCTTGGGGATGCCCAAGGCGCCCCAAGGTAATATTCAAGGAAGACTCAAGCGCCTAAGCTTGGGGATGCCCCGGAAGGCATCCCCTCTTTCGTCTTCAAAACTATCGGTATACCTTACTCGGAGCTATATTTTTATTCGTCACATGATATGTGTTTTGCTTGGAGCGTGTTTTCAATTTTACTTGCTGTTTGAATAAAATCATTGGATCTGGATTATTGAATGAAAAAGAATCCTCCCATGGCTAGTTAATTATTTGACTACTCAGTGATCTTCACTTGTATCTTTTTGGAGTAGTTTGTCAATAACTCACGTGCTTCACATATATCCTATGAGTAAAAGGTTGAATGAATTGAATGTCATAAATCTGAATTTATATATGTTTCATATGCTTATAACATGGGGAGTAATGACTTCACACATAATAAGTATAGGTAGTAAACTCATTGAAAGTTAGCAAACGCAGAATTGGTCACTTGAACAATTCATGAAAGAATGTTGAAGGAAGAGAGATTTCACATATAAATATACTATCTTGGAAATCTTTTGTAATTGTGAGCACTCATTAAAATATGATATGCTAAAAGGATGATGTTGGACAAGTAAGACAACGTAATGGGCTATGTTTTCTTATATCCGAAATAAAGTATATTGTCATGATCATCCAACATGCTGAGCTTGCCTTTCCCTCTCATGCTAGCCAAATTCTTTGCACCAAGTAGAGATACTACTTGTGCTTCCGAACAACCCTTAAACCAGTTTTGCCATGAGAGTCCACCATACCTACCTATGGATTGAGTAAGATCCTTCAAATAAGTTGTCATCGGTGCATGCAATAAAAATTGCTCTCTAAATATGTATGATCTATTAGTGCGAAGAAAATAAGCTTTATACGAACTTGTGATAGAGAAGAAATAAAAGCGACGGACTGCATAATAAAGGTCTCTATCACAAGAGGCAATATAAAGTGACGTTCTTTTGCATTAAGATTGTGTGCATCCAACCATAAAAGCGCATGACAACCTCTGCTTCCCTCTGCAAATGGCCTATCTTTTACTTTTATTCTTCTACCTTATGCAAGAGTCATGGTGATCTTCACCTTTCCTTTTTACATTTTATCCTTTGGCAAGCACATTGTGTTGGAAAGATCCTGATATATATATATATATATATATATATATATATATATATATATATATATATATATAATTTTATGTAAGTTATCATGAACTATTATTGTTGACATTACCCTTGAGGTAAAATGTTGGGAGGCGAATCTATAAGCCCCTATCTTTCTCTGTGTCCGATTAAAACTTTGAACCCATAAATATCACGTGAGTATTAGCAATTGTGAAAGATTAAATGATAGTTGAGTATGTGGAGTTTGCTGAATCAAAGCTCTGACATAGACCCTTCCTGAAAATAAGATGAATTGCAATTGTTTGATGACTAAGAGCACTGTTAGTTAGTTTTCAAGAAAGTTTATGATCTATACTTTAACATGTGAATAGCTTGTTACTTGATCATGAAAAGCTTTATATGATGAGCTACTGTTATGACATATATTGATGCTAGAAAAAGTGAGTGAAATTATCATTGATCAAACTTGTGCACTTGCTAGCATTCACACTTCATAAATTATTTCTTTTATCATTTACCTACTCGAGGACGAGCAGGAATTAAGCTTGGGGATGCTGATACGTCTCCAACGTATCTATAATTTATGAAGTATTCATGCTATTATATTATCAACCTTGGATGTTTTATATGCATTTATATGCTATTTTATATGATTTTTGGGACTAACCTATTAACCTAGTGCCCAGTGCCAGTTTCTGTTTTTTTCCTTGTTTTTGAGTTTTACAGAAAAGGAATATCAAACGGAGTCCAATTGACGTGCCAATTTTTGACGATTTTTTATGGACCAAAGGAAGACCCCGTAGTAAAAGAGTTGGGCCAGGAGAGTCCCGGGGCGTCGACGAGGGTGGGGGCGCGCCCACCCCCCCCCCCCATGTTTACATATTCTTTAGGTCTATTTGAGCCCGAACTAGCTCAAACTAACTGTAACCCCTGGATACAGCAGCAGTTAATCATCCGTAATTTGTAAGAATGCACTAAACTCCTTCCGACCCATAATATAAGATGTTAATTCATCTAATATGTGAGTATATTGGATGTTATAAGATACTCCCTCCGTTCCTAAATATTTGTCTTTTTAGAGATTTCAAATGGACTGCCACATACGGATGTATATAGACATATTATAAAAGAGTGTTGTACTACATCATTGTGCAATTGCTGTTTAGCTTCTAATATTAACTTGGTGCTTTTAGGTACATATGTCATTGGTAAAGATCCGCGCTTCGACCCTTTCTACGTATGGGGCAATGAGATATCGATGAACCAGCATCAAGTGAGGAAGCTGATAAAGATTGTTAGTAAAATGTGTCCAAAGATGGCAATTAAACTATTTGTTTACACTTTATCCAAGACAACAGCAAACTGCAGGATGGTAAGTAAGAACTCTGCAGCCTTCTTTTTACTGCCCATAATGAGTTGTGTTAGATGACAATGTCTGAATCTTTTTCGTTTGTAGTGGTTGCCAAAGCAGTTTACTCAAGATTACCTCTCAACCTACATGATTGGTGGGCATGCAAAGGTTAAAGTATTTCTACCAAAACACGATGATTATCTAGATGTTTTCATGAAGACCGTGAAGGATGGGCGGTCGGCCATCACAAGGGGTTGGACTAGAGTCGTGCGTGCCTTCTGCATGTAGGAGGGCACAATATGGGCATTCCGCTTCACCTTGTTCAGCAACCAGAATATATTTTGCATCTTTCTTTACCATCTTTAATAGTACAAGTATACAATTGTGGTTCGTCATTCTTTATTTGGTTCTTATGTAATTCTTGAAAATATGTACCTATGAATCGAATAATGCATTGGTTGTTTGAACCTGATGGATATGAATAAAGTTGTAGCATACATTCAAATTCAAATTAAAATTCAAATCCAAATCCGGTACAATTTGAAAAAGCAGCAATTAAATTACTGTGAAATTACGCTCTCCGGGTTGTTATGGCACACACGATTGGTAAAACACAAACGTTTGCGATATTCACCATAATCCGAGACGGTTCACATAGAGGAAACGTATGCAAGCATGCACACAGTTGCCGTTTGCAAAGCGTGTGCGATGTCAGACAATATCACAAACGGTGCGGGCAAACTAAACGTTTGTGTTAGTTGCCTTACCATACATCATCCGCAACCATGAACTATTTTTTATGAAGTATGCATCGTAAACGTTGCACCACAGAATAGCGTGTGCGATAGTTGTCGTGTACGACGATGTTACGATGGTCCAACGTTTCGTAATCCTGTCCGACACTCATACGACGAATAGCTAATCTTCATAACAGTGAACCGTTCGTGATGGGTCGCGCATCATAAATGTTCTATAATAGTGAACCGTTTGTGATGGGCCGCTCATCGTAAACGTAGCACCACAGAATACCGACTGCGATGGCAATGCGAGCAGAAATGAGTAGGAGTACTGTAGGGGCCCTATCCCCGACGGTTTCTAGGTCGTGTGGGAAGGACCCCCCCTATCGCCCACACTCACTTGGCGACGGTTCCAAATGCCATCGCGGAAAGGGGTTAAAAACCGTTTGCATAGCACCGACGCGCACCAGTGTAATGTCAAATACATATTCCTTTGACTATGAGATCATGCAACTCCCGGATACCGGAGGAATACCTTGTGTGCTATCAAATGTCAAAACGTAACTGGGTGATCATAAAGATGCTCTACAGGTGTCTCCGAAGGTGTTTGTTGGGTTGGCATAGATCGAGATTAGGATTTGTCACTCCGAGTATCGGAGAGGTATCTCTGGGCCCTCTCGGTAATGCACAACACTATAAGCCTTGGAAGCAATGTGACTAATGAGTTAGTTGCGGGATGATGCATTACGCAATGAGTAAAGAGACTTGCCGGTAACAAGATTGAACTAGCTATGATGATACCGACGATTGAATCTCGGGCAAGTAACATAGCGATGGCAAAGGGAATTACGGCCTAGTTCTTTTGCCAGAATCTGGGGATTCTCCCAGAATCCGACCCCTACCCAGCTTCTCCCAGAATCTTTGAGCCCCATTTGTTTTACAATCCTGTCTAATTAGACCCTAACTAGATACGATTGTAAAACAAATGGAGCTCAAAGATTCTAGGAGAAGCTGGGTAGGGGTCGGATTCTGGGAGAATCCCTAGATTTTGGTAAAAGAACTGGGCCTACGTATGTTGGCATAAGGTTCGACCGATAAAGATCTTCATAGAATAAGTAGGAGCCAATATGGGCATCTAGGTTCCGCTATTGGTTATTGACCGGAGAAGTGTCTCGGTCATGTCTACATAGTTCTCGAACCCGTAGGGTCCGCACGCTTAACGTTCGTTGACGATATAGTACTATATGAGTTATGTATGTTGGTAACCGAATGTTGTTCGGAATCCCAGATGTGATCACGGACATGGCGAGGAGCTCCGGAATGGTCCGGAGGTAAACATTGATATATGGGATAATAGTGTTTGGTCTCCAGAAGGGTTCCGAAGTTCACCGGAAGGGGTTCTGAGGAGGACTCTTGCCTTTCGGGGAAAACCGATTTTGAGGAGGCTTTTACTCCAAGTTTCGACCCCAGGGCTCAACATATAAATAGAGGGGCAGGGCTAGCACCCAAGACACATCAAGAAACACCAAGCCGTGTGCGGGCAACCCCGTCCATCTAGTTTATCCTCCGTCATAGTTTCCGTTGTGCTTGGCGAAGCCCTGCGGAGATTGTTCTTCATCAACACCGTCACCACGCCCTCGTGCTACCGGAACTCATCTACTACTTCACCCCTCTTGCTGGATCAAGAAGGCGAGGACGTCATCAAGATGAACGTGTGCTGAACACGGAGGTGCCGTACGTTCGGTACTTGATCGGGATGGATCGTGAAGGTGTACGACTACATCAACCACGTTGATAAACGCTTCCGCTTTGCGATCTTCAAGGGTATGAAGATGCTCTCCCCCTCTCGTTGCTATACATCTCCTAGATAAATCTTGCGTGAGCATAGGAAACTTTCTGAAATTGCATGCTACGTTCCCCAACAGTGGCATCCGAGCCAGGTCTATGCGTAGATGATAGCACGAGTAGAACACAAAGAGTTGTGGGCGATAATGGTCATACTGCTTACCACCAACGTCTTATTTTTATTCGGCGGTATTGTTGGATGAAGCGGCCCGGACCAACATTACAAGAGCACGTTCATGAGACCGGTTCTACCGATGTGCTTTGCACACAAGTGGCTGGCGGGTGTATGTTTCTCCAACTTTAGTTGAATCGAATTTGACTATGACCGGTCCTTGTTGAAGGTTAAAACAACACACTTGACCAAAAATCGTTCTGGTTTTGATGCGTAGGTAAGAACGGTTCTTGCTAGAAGCCCGTAGCAGCCACGTAAAACTTGCAACAACAAAGTAGGGATGTCTAACTTGTTTTTGCAAGGCATGTTGTGATGTGATATGGTAAAGACATGATGAGATATAAGTTATTGTATGAGATGATCATGTTTTGTAAAAGTTATCGGCAACTGGCAGGACCCTTATGGTTGTCGCTTTATTGTATGAAATGCAATCGCCATGTAATTGCTTTACTTTATCACTATGCGGTAGCGATAGTTGTAGAAGCAATAGTTGGCGAGACGACAACGACGCTGCGATGGAGATCAAGGTGTCAAGCCGGTGACGATGGAGATCATGATGGTGCTTTGGAGATGGAGATCAAAGGCACAAAATGATGATGGCCATATCATGTCACATATTTTGATTGCACGTGATGTTTATCTTTTATGCATCTTATTTTGCTTAGTACGGCAGTAGCATTATAAGATGACCCCTCACTAATTTCAAGGTATAAGTGTTCTCCCTGAGTATGCACCGTTGCTACAGTTTGTCGTGCCGAGACACCACGTGATGATCGGGTGTGATAAGCTCTACGTTCAGATACAATGGGTGCAAGCCAGTTTTGCACATGCAGAATACTCGGGTTAAACTTGACGAGCCTAGCATATGCAGATATGGCCTCGGAACACTGATACCGAAAGGTCGAACGTGAATCATATAGTAGATATGATCAACATAGAGATGTTCACCATTGAAAACTACTCCATCTCACGTGATGATCGGACATGGTTTAGTTGATATGGATCACGTGATCATTTAGATGACTCGAGGGATGTCTATCTAAGTGGGAGTTCTTAAGTTATATGATTAATTGAACTTAATTTATCATGAACTTAGTCCTGATAGTTTTTTGCATATCTGTGTTGTAGATCAATAGCTTGCGATGTAGCTCCCCGTTTATTTTTGATATGTTCCTAGAGGAAAATAAGTTGAAATATGATAGTAGCAATGATGCGGACTAGGTCCGTGATATGAGGATTATCCTCATTGCTGCACAAAAGAATTATCTCCTTGATGCACCGCTAGGTGACGGACCTATTGCAGGAGTAGATGCAGACGTTTCGAACGTTTGGCAAGCTCGGTATGATGACTACTTGATAGTTTAGTGCGCCATAGGTTACGGCTTAGAACCGAGACTTCAAAAACGTTTTGAATGCCACGGAGCATATAAGATGTTCCAAGAGCTGAAATTGGTATTTCAGACTCATCCCCGAGCCGAGAGGTATGAGACCTCTGACAAGTACTTTGCCTACAAGATGGAGGAGAATAGCTCAGCTAGTGAGCATGTGCTCAGAATGTCTGGGTATTACAATCGCTTGATTCAAGTGGGAGTTAATCTTCCAGATAAGATATTGATTGCCAGAGTTCTCTAGTCACTATCACCAAGTTACTAGAACTTCGTGATGAACTATTATATGCAAGGGAGAACAAAAACGATTCCCGAGCTCTTCGATATGCTGAAATCGGCGAAGGTAGAAATCAAGAAAGAGCATCAAGTGTTGATGGTTAACAAGACCACTAGTTTCAAGAAAAAGGGCAAAGGGAAAGAAAGGGAACTTCAAGAAGAATGGCAAGCAAGTTGTCACTCCTGGGAAGAAGCCCAAAGCTGGACCAAAGCCTGAAACTAAGTGCTTCTACTGCAAAGGGACTGGTCACTGGAAACGCAACTGCCCCAAGTATTTGGCAGATAAGAAGGATGGCAAAGTAGACAAAGGTATATTTGATATACATGTTATTAATGTGTACTTTACTAGTGTTCATAGTAACCGCTGGGTATTTGATACCGGTTCAGGTTCTAAGATTAGTAACTCGAAACAGGAGTTACAAAATGAACAGAGACTAGTTGAGGGCGAGGTAACAATGTGTGTTGGAAGTGATTCCAAGGTTGATAAGATCACCATCGCATACTCCCTCTACCTTCGGGATTAGTGTTGAACCTAAATAAATGTTATTTGGTGTTTGCGTTGAGCATGAATATGATTGGATCATGTTTATTGCAAAACAGTTATTCATTTAAGTCAGAGAATAACTGTTGTTCTATTTACATGAATAAAACCTTCAATGGTCATACACCCAATGTGAATGGTTTGTTGAACCTCGATCATGGTTATACACATATTCATAATATTGATGCCAAAAGATGCAAAGTTGATAATGATAGTGCAACATATTTGTGGCACTGCCGTTTAGGTCATATTGGTATAAAGCGCATGAAGAAACTCCATGCAGATGGACTTTTGGAAAAATTTGATGCTTGCGAACCATGCCTCATGGGCAAGATGACTAAGACTCCGTTCTCCGGAACAATGGAGCGAGCCACTGACTTATTGGATATAGTACATACCGATGTATGCGGTCCAATGAGTGTTGAGGCTCGCGGCGGGTATCGTTATTTTTTGACCTTCACAGATGATTTGAGCAGATATTGGTATATCTACTTGATGAAACACAAGTCTGAAACATTTGAAAAGTTCAAAGAATTTCAGAATGAAGTGGAGAATCATCATAATAAGAAAATAAAGTTTATATGATCTGATCGCGGAGGCAAATATTTGAGTTACGAGTTTGGCCTTCATTTAAAACAATGTGGAATAGTTTCACAACTCACGCCACCTTGAACACCACAGCGTAATGGTGTGTCCGAACGTCATAACCGTACTTTATTAGATATGGTACGATCTATGATGTCTCTTACCGATTTACCATTATCGTTTTGGGGTTATGTATTAGAGACAGCTACATTCACGTTAAATAGGGCACCATCTAAATCCGTTGAGACGACACCGTATGAACTATGGTTTGGCAAGAAACCTAAGTTGTCGTTTCTTAAAGTTTGGGGTTGCGATGCTTATGTGAAAAAGCTTCAGCCTGATAAGCTCGAACCCAAATCGGAGAAGTGCATCTTCATAGGATACCCAAAAGAAATTGTTGGGTACACCTTCTATCACAGATCTGAATGCAAGATCTTTGTTGCTAAGAATGGATCATTTCTAGAGAAGGAGTTTCTCTCGAAAGAAGTGAGTGGGAGGAAAGTAGAACTTGATGAGGTAATTGTACCTTCTATCGAATTGGAAAGTAGCTATCACTGAAAACCGTTCCCATGATGCCTACACCAACTAGTGAGGAAGCTAATGATAATGATCATGGAACTTCAGATCAAGTTACTACTGAACCTCGTAGGTCAACCAGAGCACGTTCCGCACCAGAGTGGTATTGTAATCCTGTTCTGGAAGTCATGTTACTAGACCATGACGAACCTATGAACTTTGAGGAAGCGATGATGAGCCTAGATTCCGCAAAATGGATTGGGGCCATGAAATCTGAGATGGGATCCATGTATGAGAACAAATTATGGACTTTGGTTGACTTGCCCGATGATCGGCAAGCCATTAAGAATAAATGGATTTTCAAGAGGAAGACGGACGCTGATAGTAGTGTTACTATCTACAAATCTCGAATTATCGCAAAAGGTTTTCGACAAGTTCAAGGTGTTGACTACGATGAGATTTTCTCACTCGTATCGATGCTTAAAGTCTGTCTGAATCATGCCAGTAATTGCCGCATTTTATGAAATCTGGCAAATGGATATCAAAACTGCATTCCTTAATGGATTTATTAAAGAAGAGTTGTATAAGATGCAACCAGAAGGTTTTCTCTATCCTAAAGGTGCTAACAAAGTGTGCAAGCTCCAGCGATCCATCTATGGACTAGTGCAAGCATCTCAGAGTTGGAATATACGCTTTGATGAAGTTGATCAAAGCATATAGTTTTATACATACTTGCGGTGAAGCCTGTATTTACAAGAAAGTGAGTGGGAGCACTACAGCCTTTCTGATAAGTATATGTGAATGACATATTGTTGATCAGAAATGATGTAGAATTTTTTGGAAAACATAAAGGAGTGTTTGAAAGGAGTTTTTCAAAGAAAGACCTCGGTGAAGCTACTTACATATTGGGCATCAAGATCTATAAAGATAGATCAAGACGCTTGATAAGACTTTCAATGAGTACATACCTTGATAAGATTTTGAAGAAGCTCAAAATGGATCAGTCAAAGAAGGAGTTCTTGCCTGAGTTGTAAGGTATGAAGTTGAGTAAGACTCAGAATCCGACCACGGCAGAAGATAGAGAGAGAATGAAAGTCATTCCCTATGCCTCAGCCATAGGTTCTATAAAGTATGCCCTGCTATGTACCAAACCTATTGTGTACCTTACCATGAGTTTGGCAAAGGGGTACAATAGTGATCCAGGAGTAGATCACTGGACAACGGTCAAAATTATCCTTAGAGGACTAAGGAAATATTTCTCGGTTATGGAGGTGATAAAGAGTTCATCGTAAAGAGTTATGTCGATGCAAGCTTTAACACCGATCTGGATGACTCTGAGTCTCAATCTGGATACATATTGAAAGTGGGTGCAATTAGCTAGAGTAGCTCCATGCAGAGCATTGTAGACATAGAAATTTGCAAAACACATACAGATCTGAATGTGGCAGACCCGTTGACTAAACTTCTCTCACAAGCAAAACATGATCACACCTTAGTACTCTTTGTATGTTAATCACATGGCGATGTGAACTAGATTACTGACTCTAGTAAACCCTTTGGGTGTTGGTCACATAGCGATGTGAACTATGGGTGTTAATCACATGGTGATGTGAACTATTGGTGTTAAATCACATGGCGATGTGAACTAGATTCTTGACTCTAGTGCAAGTGGGAGACTGAAGGAAATATGCCCTAGAGGCAATAATAAAGTTGTTATTTTATATTTCCTTATATCATGATAAATGTTTATTATTCATGCTAGAATTGTATTAACCGGAGACTTGATACATGTGTGGATACATAGACAAAACACCGTGTCCCTAGTAAGCCTCTACTAGACTAGCTCGTTAATCAAAGATGGTTAAGTTTCCTAACCATAGACATGTGTTGTCATTTGATGAACGGGATCACATCATTAGGAGAATGATGTGATGGACAAGACCCATCCGTTCGCTTAGCATATTGGTCGTTCAGTTTATTGCTATTGCTTTCTTAATGTCAAATACATATTCCTTTGACTATGCGATCATGCAACTCCCGAATACTGGAGGAATACCTTGTGTGCTATCAAACAAAAACAATGTAACTGGGTGATCATAAAGATGCTCTACAGGTGTCTCCGAAGGTGTTTGTTGAGTTGGCATAGATCGAGATTAGGATTTGTCACTCGGAGTATCGGAGAGGTAGCTCTGGGCCCTCTCGGTAATGCACATCAGTATAAGCCTTGTAAGCAATGTAACTAATGAGTTAGTTGCAGGATGATGCATTACGGAACAAGAAAAGAGACTTGCCGGTAACGAGATTGAACTAGGTATGATGATACCGACGATCGAATCTCGGGCAAGTAACATACTGATGACAAAGGGAATTACGTATGTTGTCATAAGGTTCGACCGATAAAGATCTTCGTAGAATATATGTAGGAGCCAATATGGGCATCCAGGTTCCGCTATTGGTTATTGACCAAAGAAGTGTCTCGGTCATGTCTACATAGTTCTCGAACCCGTAGGGTCCGCACGCTTAAAGTTCATTGACGATATAGTACTATATGAGTTATGTATGTTGGTAACCAAATGTTGTTCGGAATGCCAGATGTGATCACGGACATGACGAGGAGCTCAGGAATGGTCCGGAGGTAAAGATTGATATATGGGATAATAGCGTTTGGTCTCTGGAAGGGTTCCGGAGTTCACCGGAAGCGGTTCCGGATGTTTCCCGAAATGTTTGGGTACTAGAACACTTTATTTGGGCCAAAGGGGAAAGCCCACGAGGCTTTTGGAAAGTGCAAAAGGGAGTTTTGCGGAGACCAGAGGCTAGACGCCAGGAATCCTGGCGTCTAGGGGGTAGACGCCGGGAACCCTATCGTCTAGCCCTGGAGTCCGAGAAGGACTCTTGCCTTTCGGGGAAAACCGATTTTGAGGAGGCTTTTACTCCAAGTTTCGACCCCAGGGCTCAACATATAAATAGAGGGCCAGGGCTAGCACCCAAGACACATCAAGAAACACCAAGCCGTGTGCGGGCAACCCCGTCCATCTAGTTTATCCTCCGTCATAGTTTCCGTTGTGCTTGGCGAAGCCCTGTGGAGATTGTTCTTCACCAAAACCGTCACCACGCCCTCGTGCTGCCGGAACTCATCTACTGCTTCACCCCTCTTGCTGGATCAAGAAGGCGAGGACGTCATCGAGCTGAACGTGTGTTGAACGCGGAGGTGCCGTACGTTCGGTACTTGATCGGGACGGATCGTGAAGGTGTATGAATACATCAACCACGTTGATAAACGCTTCCGCTTTGCGATCTTCAAGGGTATGAAGATGCTCTCCCCCTCTTGTTGCTATACATCTCCTAGATAGATCTTGCGTGAGCATAGGAAACTTTTTGAAATTGCATGCTACGTTCCCCAACAGTGGCATCCGAGCCAGGTCTATGCGTAGATGATATGCACGAGTAGAACACAAAGAGTTGTGGGCTAGACGCTAGGAACCCTGTCGTCTAGGGGGTAGACGCCGGGAACCCTGGCGTCTAGCCCTGGAGTCCGAGAAGGACTCTTGCCTTTCGGGCAAAACCGACTTTGAGGAGGCTTTTACTCCAAGTCTCGACCCCAGGGCTCAACATATAAATAGAGGGGAAGGGCTAGCACCCAAGACACATCAAGAAACACCAAGCCGTGTTCCGGCAACCCCGTCCCTTTAGTTTATCCTCCGTCATAGTTTCTGTTGTGCTTGGCGAAGCCCTGCGGAGATTGTTCTTCACCAATACCGTCACTACGCCCTCGTACTGCCGAAACTCATCTACTACTTCACCCCTCTTGATGGATCAAGAAGGCGAGGATGTCATCGAGTCGAACGTGTGCTGAACGCGGAGGTGCCTTACATTCGTTACTTGATCGGGACGGATCATGAAGGTGTACTACTACATCAACTGCATTGGTAAATGCTTCCGCTTTGCGATCTTCAAGGGTATGAAGATGCTCTCCCCCTCTCATTGCTATGCATCTCCTAGATAGATCTTGCATGAGCGTAGGAATTTTTTTGAAATTGCATGCTACGTTCCCCAACAATATCCATTTGCAGCACAGTGATTATTCAGAGTTTTAAGTAATCTCTTTTCCTTATGCTCTAAAAGGTTAGCGCTGATAATAACAGGATTTATCTTCTTCTCATCAAGATAAGCATATTTTAATGTATCCGGTAGTTTCTTTAATTCAAACACGGGATCACTCTTAGGTGGGAGAGGATCTCCCAGAGTGTCAACAGGCTAATTGTGTTTAAGGATAGGTGCTTGTTTAAAGAATATCTCATCTATTTCATTTCTTTCATTCATATGCATATCATTTTCATGGTCTAACAAATATCGTTCTAGCGGATCAGTAGGAAGTACGACAATAGAAGCAAGATCAATAATTTCATATTTACTAGATAATTCTTTCTCATGTGGTTGTCTATGAAACTTAGAAAAATTAAACTCATGAGATACATCACCAAAAAATTAACTCTAACCTTTTGTTTGGCATAATCAATTTCAGCATTAACGGTATTCAAGAAAGTCCTACCAAATATAATGGGACAAATATTGTCTTGTTGTGAACCAAGTACTAAGAAATCAGTAGGGTATTTGATCTTATCACACAAGACTTCAACATCTCGAACAATCCCAAGTGGTGAAATTGTAGCTCTATTTGCAAGCTTAATAGTAACATCAATGTCCTCAGTCTCAGCAGGTGCAATATCATTCATAATTTCTTGATATAAAGTAAATGGAATATAACTCACACTAGCACCCATATCACATAAACGATGATAGTAGTGATCTCTATTTTTAACAGAAACAACAGGCATGTCTCATACTGGCTTATTCTTATCTAACATATCTTGTTCATTTCTAGCAGATTTAGCAATTCTAGCAGCTTCATCACAAAAGTAAATTAACATGCCCATCAATAGTATCGACCAAGAGATCCTTAACCATAGAAATATTAGGTTCCACACCTATTTATTCATAGGGTCTAGGTGTTTTGATATTACTTTTATTAACCATCGTTGTAGCTTTAGCATGTTCCTTAATCCGTATAGGGAAAGAAGGTTTCTCAATGTAAGCAGCAGGCACAACTGGATCAACATTATAGATAACAGCTTCACCTTTAAGTATAAGAGATTCCTCTAACATTTCTTCAATAGGTGGATGTGTTGGAAATATGCCCTAGAGGCAATAATAAATGGTTATTATTATATTTCTTTGTTCATGGTAATTGTCTATTGTTCATGCTATAATTGTATTGTCCGGAAATCGTAATACATGTGTGAATACATAGACCACAACGTGTCCCTAGTGAGCCTCTAGTTGACTAGCTCGTTGATCAACAGATAGTCATGGTTTCCTGACTATGGACATGGGATGTCGTTGATAACGGGATCACATCATTAGGAGAATGATGTGATGGACAAGACCCAATCCTAAGCATAGCATAAAAGATCGTGTAGTTTCGTTTGCTAGAGCTTTTCCAATGTCAAGTATCTTTTCCTTAGACCATGAGATCGTGCAACTCCCGGATACCGTAGGAGTGCTTTGGGTGTGCCAAACGTCACAACGTAACTGGGTGACTATAAAGGTGCACTACGGGTATCTCCGAAAGTGTCTGTTGGGTTGGCACGGATCGAGACTGGGATTTGTCACTCCGTGTGACGGAGAGGTATCTCTGGGCCCACTCGGTAATGCATCATCATAATGAGCTCAATGTGACTAAGGCGTTAGTCACGGGATCATGCATTGCGGTACGAGTAAAGAGACTTGCCGGTAACGAGATTGAACAAGGTATTGGGATACCGACGATCGAATCTCGGGCAAGTAACATACCGATTGACAAAGGGAATTGTATACGGGATTGATTGAATCCTCGACATCGTGGTTCATCCGATGAGATCATCGTGGAACATGTGGGAGCCAACATGGGTATCCAGATCCCGCTGTTGGTTATTGACCGGAGAGGCGTCTCGGTCATGTCTGCATGTCTCCCGAACCCGTAGGGTCTACACACTTAAGGTTCGGTGACGCTAGGGTTGTAGAGATATGTGTATGCGGAAACCCGAAAGTTGTTCGGAGTCCCGGATGAGATCCCGGACGTCACGAGGAGTTCCGGAATGGTCCGGAGGTGAAGAATTATATATAGGAAGTCAAGTTTCGGCCACCGGGAAAGTTTCGGGGGTTACCGGTATTGTATCGGGACCACCAGAAGGGTCTCGGGGGTCCACCGGGTGGGGCCACCTATCCCGGAGGGCCCCATGGGCTGAAGTGGGAGGGTAACCAGCCCCTAGTGGGCTGGGGCGCCCCCCATGGGCCTCCCCCTGCGCCTAGGGTTGGAAACCCTAGGGTGGGGGGCGCCCCACTTGCCTTGGGGGGCAAGTCCCCCCCTTGGCCGCCGCCCCCTTGCCCTAGATGGGTTGTGGCCGGCGCCCCCCCCCCTCCCAGGGGGCCTATATAAAGGGGGGAGGGAGGGCAGCAATAACACAGCCTTGGGCGCCTCCCTCCTCCCCTGCAACACCTCTCTCTCTCTCGTATAAGCTCGGCGAAGCCCTGCCGACATCCCGCTGCATCCACCACCACGCCGTCGTGCTGCTGGATCTCCATCAACCTCTCCTTCCCCCTTGCTGGATCAAGAAGGAGGAGACGTCGCTGCACCGTACGTGTGTTGAACGCGGAGGTGCCGTCCGTTCGGCACTCGGTCATCGGTGATTTGGATCACGGCGAGTACGACTCCGTCATCCACGTTCATTGGAACGCTTCCGCTCGCGATCTACAAGGGTATGTAGATGCACTCCTTTCCCTCGTTGCTAGTATACTCCATAGATGCATCTTGGTGAGCGTAGGAAAATTTTAAAATTATGCTACGATTCCCAACAGTGGCATCATGAGCCAGGCCTATGCGTAGTTACTATGCACGAGTAGAACACAAAGCAGTTGTGGGCGTTGAGTTTGCCAATTCTTCTTGCCGCTACTAGTCTTTTCTTGTTTCGGCGGCATTGTAGGATGAAGCGGCCCGGACCGACCTTACACGTACGCTTACGTGAGACAGGTTCCACCGACTGACATGCACTAGTTGCATAAGGTGGCTAGCGGGTGTCTGTCTCTCCTACTTTAGTCGGAACGGATTCGATGAAAAGGGTCCTTATGAAGGGTAAATAGAAATTGGCAAATCACGTTGTGGTCATACGTAGGTAAGAAACGTTCTTGCTAGAAACCTACAAACCACGTAAAAACTTGCAACAACAATTAGAGGACGTCTAACTTGTTTTTGCAGCAAGTGCTATGTGATGTGATATGGCCAGAAGATGTGATGAATGATATATGTGATGTATGAGATTGATCATATTCTTGTAATAGGAATCACGACTTGCATGTCGATGAGTATGACAACCGGCAGGAGCCATAGGAGTTGTCTTTATTATTTTGTATGACCTGCGTGTCATTGAATAACGCCATGTAAATTACTTTACTTTGTTGCTAAACGCGTTAGCCATAGAAGTAGAAGTAATCGTTGGCGTGACGACTTCATGAAGACACAATGATGGAGATCATGATGATGGAGATCATGGTGTCATGCCGGTGACGAAGATGATCATGGTGCCCCGAAGATGGAGATCAAAGGAGCATAATGATATTGGCCATATCATGTCACTATTTGATTGCATGTGATGTTTATCATGTTTTTGCATCTTATTTGCTTAGAACGACGGTAGTAAGTAAGATGATCCCTTATAATAATTTCAAGAAAGTGTTCACCCTAACTGTGCACCGTTGCGAAGGTTCGTTGTTTCGAAGCACCACGTGATGATCGGGTGTGATAGATTCTAACGTTCGAATACAACGGGTGTTGACGAGCCTAGCATGTACAGACATGGCCTCGGAACACACGCAATACACTTAGGTTGACTTGACGAGCCTAGCATGTACAGACATGGCCTCGGAACACGGAGGACCGAAAGGTCGAGCATGAGTCGTATAGAAGATACGATCAACATGGAGATGTTCACCGATCTTGACTAGTCCGTCTCACGTGATGATCGGACACGGCCTAGTTAACTCGGATCATGTTTCACTTAGATGACTAGAGGGATGTCTATCTGAGTGGGAGTTCATTAAATAATTTGATTAGATGAACTTAATTATCATGAACTTAGTCTAAATCTTTACACTATGTCTTGTAGATCAAATGGCCCACGTTGTCCTCAATTTCAACGCGTTCCTAGAGAAAACCAAGCTGAAAGATGATGGCAGCAACTATACGGACTGGGTCCGGAACCTGAGGATCATCCTCATAGCAGCCAAGAAAGATTATGTCCTAGAAGCACCGCTAGGTGAAGCACCAATCCCAGAGAACCAAGACGTTATGAACGCTTGGCAGCAGCGTGCTGATGATTACTCCCTCGTTCAGTGCGGCATGCTTTACAGCTTAGAACCGGGTCTCCAAAAGCGTTTTGAGAAACATGGAGCATATGAGATGTTCGAGGAGCTGAAAATGGTTTTCCAAGCTCATGCCCGGGTCGAGAGATATGAAGTCTCCGACAAGTTCTTCAGCTGTAAAATGGAGGAGAATAGTTCTGTTAGTGAGCACATACTCAGAATGTCTGGGTTACACAACCGCTTATCCCAGCTGGGAGTTAATCTCCCGGATGACGCGGTCATTGACAGAATCCTCCAGTCGCTTCCACCAAGCTACAAGAGCTTTGTGATGAACTTCAATATGCAGGGGATGGAAAAGACCATTCCTGAGGTATATTCAATGCTGAAATCAGCGGAGGTGGAAATCAGAAAAGAACATCAAGTGTTGATGGTGAATAAAACCACTAAGTTCAAGAAGGGCAAGGGTAAGAAGAACTTCAAGAAGGACGGCAAGGGAGTTGCCGCGCCCGGTAAGCCAGTTGCCGGGAAGAAGTCAAAGAATGGACCCAAGCCTGAAACTGAGTGCTTTTATTGTAAGGGAAGTGGTCACTGGAAGCGGAACTGCCCCAAATACTTAGCGGACAAGAAGGCCGGCAACACCAAAGGTATATGTGATATACATGTAATTGATGTGTACCTTACCAGTACTCGTAGTAGCTCCTGGGTATTTGATACCGGTGCGGTTGCTCATATTTGTAACTCAAAACAGGAACTACGGAATAAACGGAGACTGGCGAAGGACGAGGTGACGATGCGCGTCGGGAATGGTTCCAAGGTCGATGTGATCGCCGTCGGCACGCTACCTCTGCATCTACCTACGGGATTAGTTTTAAACCTCAATAATTGTTATTTAGTGCCAGCTTTGAGCATGAACATTGTATCTGGATCTCGTTTAATTCGAGATGGCTACTCATTTAAATCCGAGAATAATGGTTGTTCTATTTATTTGAGAGATATGTTTTATGGTCATGCCCCGCTGGTCAATGGTTTATTTTTGATGAATCTCGAACGTGATGTTACACATGTTCATAGTGTGAATACCAAAAGATGTAAAGTTGATAACGATAGTCCCACATACTTGTGGCACTGCCGCCTTGGTCACATTGGTGTCAAGCGCATGAAGAAGCTCCATGCAGATGGACTTTTGGAGTCTCTTGATTACGAATCATTTGACACGTGCGAACCATGCCTCATGGGTAAGATGACCAAGACTCCGTTCTCCGGAACAATGGAGCGAGCAACCAACTTATTGGAAATCATACATACCGATGTGTGCGGTCCAATGAGTGTTGAGGCTCGCGGAGGATATCGTTATGTTCTTACTCTCACTGATGACTTAAGTAGATATGGGTATGTCTACCTAATGAAACACAAGTCTGAAACCTTTGAAAAGTTCAAGGAATTTCAGAGTGAGGTTGAGAATCAACGTGACAGGAGAATAAAATTCTTACGATCAGATCGTGGTGGAGAATATTTAAGTCACGAATTTGGTGCACACTTAAGGAAATGTGGAATCGTTTCACAACTCACGCCGCCTGGAACACCTCAGCGAAACGGTGTGTCCGAACGTCGTAATCGCACTCTATTGGATATGGTGCGATCTATGATGTCTCTTACCGATTTACCGCTCTCATTTTGGGGCTATGCTTTAGAGACTGCCGCATTCACTTTAAATAGGGCTCCGTCGAAATCCGTTGAGACGACACCGTATGAATTATGGTTTGGGAAGAAACCTAAGCTGCCGTTTCTAAAAGTTTGGGGATGCGATGCTTATGTCAAGAAACTTCAACCTGAAAAGCTCGAACCCAAGTCGGAAAAATGCGTCTTCATAGGATACCCTAAGGAAACCATTGGGTATACCTTCTACCTCAGATCCGAAGGCAAGATCTTCGTTGCCAAGAACGGGTCCTTTCTGGAGAAGGAGTTTCTCTCGAAAGAATTGAGTGGGAGGAAAGTGGAACTTGATGAGGTGATAGTCACCCCTTCCGAACCGGAAAGTAGCGCAGCGCGGGAAAATGTTCCTGTGGTGCCTACACCGACTGGGGAGGAAGTTAATGATGATGATCATGAAGCTTCGGATCAAGTTACTACTGAACTTCGTAGGTCCACAAGGACACGTTCCGCACCAGAGTGGTACGGCAACCCTGTCCTGGAAATCATGTTGTTAGACAACGGTGAACCTTCGAACTATGAAGAAGCGATGGCGGGCCCGGATTCCGACAAATGGCTAGAAGCCATGAAATCCGAGATAGGATCCATGTATGAAAACGAAGTATGGACTTTGACTGACTTGCCCGATGATCGGCGAGCCATAGAAAACAAATGGATCTTTAAGAAGAAGACAGACGCGGATGGTAATGTGACCATCTATAAGGCTCGACTTGTCGCTAAGGGTTATCGACAAGTTCAAGGGGTTGACTACGATGAGACTTTCTCACCCGTAGCGAAGCTGAAGTCCGTCCGAATCATGTTAGCAATTGCCGCATACTATGATTATGAGATATGGCAGATGGACGTCAAAACGGCATTCCTTAATGGCTTCCTTAAGGAAGAGTTGTATATGATGCAGCCGGAAGGTTTTGTCGATCCTAAGAATGCTAACAAAGTATGCAAGCTCCAGCGCTCAATTTATGGGCTGGTGCAAGCATCTCGGAGTTGGAACATTCGCTTTGATGAGATGATCAAAGCGTTTGGGTTTACACAGACTTATGGAGAAGCCTGTGTTTACAAGAAAGTGAGTGGGAGCTCTGTAGCATTTCTCATATTATATGTGGATGACATATTATTGATGGGAAATGATATAGAATTCTTGGAAAGTATAAAGGCCTATTTGAATAAGTGTTTTTCAATGAAGGACCTTGGAGAAGCTGCTTATATATTAGGCATCAAGATCTATAGAGATAGATCAAGACGCCTCATTGGTCTTTCACAAAGTACATACCTTGACAAGATATTGAAGAAGTTCAATATGGATCAGTCCAAGAAGGGGTTCTTGCCTGTATTGCAAGGTGTGCAATTGAGCACGGCTCAATGCCCGACCACGGCAGAAGATAGAGAAAAGATGAGTGTCATCCCCTATGCCTCGGCCATAGGGTCTATTATGTATGCCATGCTGTGTACCAGACCTGATGTAAACCTTGCCGTGAGTTTGGTAGGAAGGTACCAAAGTAATCCCGGCATGGAACACTGGACAGCGGTCAAGAATATCCTGAAGTACCTGAAAAGGACTAAGGATATGTTTCTCGTTTATGGAGGTGACGAAGAGCTCGTCGTAAAGGGTTACGTCGACGCTAGCTTCGACACAGATCTGGATGACTCGAAGTCACAAACCGGATACGTGTATATTTTGAATGGAGGAGCAGTAAGCTGGTGCAGTTGCAAGCAAAGCGTCGTGGCGGGATCTACATGTGAAGCGGAGTACATGGCAGCCTCGGAGGCAGCACAGGAAGCAGTCTGGATGAAGGAGTTCATTACCGACCTAGGGGTGATTCCCAATGCGTCGGGCCCGATGACTCTCTTCTGTGACAACACTGGAGCTATTGCCCTTGCGAAGGAGCCCAGGTTTCACAGGAAGACCAGGCATATCAAGCGTCGCTTCAACTCCATTCGTGAAAGTGTTCAAAATGGAGACATAGATATTTGTAAAGTACATACGGACCTGAATGTAGCAGATCCGTTGACTAAACCTCTCCCTAGAGCAAAACATGATCAACACCAGGACGCAATGGGTGTTCGATTCATCACAATGTAACTAGATTATTGACTCTAGTGCAAGTGGGAGACTGTTGGAAATATGCCCTAGAGGCAATAATAAATGGTTATTATTATATTTTTTCATGTATTGTTTTTCATGCTATAATTGTATTGTCCGGAAATCGTAATACATGTGTGAATACATAGACCACAACGTGTCCCTAGTGAGCCTCTAGTTGACTAGCTCGTTGATCAACAGATAGTCATGGTTTCCTGACTATGGACATGGGATGTCGTTGATAACGGGATCACATCATTAGGAGAATGATGTGATGGACAAGACCCAATCCTAAGCATAGCATAAAAGATCGTGTAGTTTCGTTTGCTAGAGCTTTTCCAATGTCAAGTATCTTTTCCTTAGACCATGAGATCGTGCAACTCCCGGATACCGTAGGAGTGCTTTGGGTGTGCCAAACGTCACAACGTAACTGGGTGACTATAAAGGTGCACTACGGGTATCTCCGAAAGTGTCTGTTGGGTTGGCACGGATCGAGACTGGGATTTGTCACTCCGTGTGACGGAGAGGTATCTCTGGGCCCACTCGGTAATGCATCATCATAATGAGCTCAATGTGACTAAGGCGTTAGTCACGGGATCATGCATTGCGGTACGAGTAAAGAGACTTGCCGGTAACGAGATTGAACAAGGTATTGGGATACCGACGATCGAATCTCGGGCAAGTAACATACCGATTGACAAAGGGAATTGTATACGGGATTGATTGAATCCTCGACATCGTGGTTCATCCGATGAGATCATCGTGGAACATGTGGGAGCCAACATGGGTATCCAGATCCCGCTGTTGGTTATTGACCGGAGAGGCGTCTCGGTCATGTCTGCATGTCTCCCGAACCCGTAGGGTCTACACACTTAAGGTTCGGTGACGCTAGGGTTGTAGAGATATGTGTATGCGGAAACCCGAAAGTTGTTCGGAGTCCCGGATGAGATCCCGGACGTCACGAGGAGTTCCGGAATGGTCCGGAGGTGAAGAATTATATATAGGAAGTCAAGTTTCGGCCACCGGGAAAGTTTCGGGGTTACCGGTATTGTACCGGGACCACCGGAAGGGTCCCGGGGGTCCACCGGTGGGGCCACCTATCCCGGAGGGCCCCATGGGTTGAAGTGGGAGGGTAACCAGCCCCTAGTGGGCTGGGGCGCCCCCCATGGGCCTTCCCCTGCGCCTAGGGTTGGAAACCCTAGGGTGGGGGGCGCCCCACTTGCCTTGGGGGGCAAGTCCCCCCCCCCTTGGCCGCCGCCCCTTGCCCTAGATGGGTTGTGGCCGGCGCCCCCCCCCTCCCGGGGGCCTATATAAAGGGGGGGAGGGAGGGCAGCAATAACACAGCCTTGGGCGCCTCCCTCCTCCCCTGCAACACCTCTCTCTCTCTCGTATAAGCTCGGCGAAGCCCTGCCGACATCCCGCTGCATCCACCACCACGCCGTCGTGCTGCTGGATCTCCATCAACCTCTCCTTCCCCCTTGCTGGATCAAGAAGGAGGAGACGTCGCTGCACCGTACGTGTGTTGAACGCGGAGGTGCCGTCCGTTCGGCACTCGGTCATCGGTGATTTGGATCACGGCGAGTACGACTCCGTCATCCACGTTCATTGGAACGCTTCCGCTCGCGATCTACAAGGGTATGTAGATGCACTCCTTTCCCTCGTTGCTAGTATACTCCATAGATGCATCTTGGTGAGCGTAGGAAAAGTTTAAAATTATGCTACGATTCCCAACAGGATGAGATTTAATCTACTTATCTTTAGGGAGATCAACATGAGTAGCAAACGATTCACAAAAGGATGCTACTATCTCAGAGTCAAGTCCATATTTAGTACTAAACTTATGAAAAGCATCAGTTCCATAAAAGGTTTAACAAAATCAGACTCAAGTTTTATACCTGACTATTTATCTTTATCGATTTCCCAATCTTCAGAGTTGTGTTTAATTCTTTCCAGAAGACTCCGTTTGAATTCAATAGTTTTTTCACAAAGGAACCAGCAGAAGACGAATCGAGCATGGATCGATCATTATGAGAAAGCCGAGCATAAAAGCTCTTGAGAGATCAACATGAGAAAGCCAAGCATAAAGGAACCAGTAGAATAAGACCCCACTTAAGCCTCCCCCAAGCTTGAGTGATACTTTCTCCTTCACGAGGACAAAAATTATATATACAATTCCGATCACGATGAACCAGATGCATAGGATAAAATTCTAATGAAATTCCAATTTCAATCGGTTCCAATCCCACGTTCCAATATCATCAATTAATCTATACCATGTCAATGTATTTACCTCCAAATATAAAGGTAAAACCTTCTTCTTAACTCCATCCTTGGATAAACCTGCAAGCTTAAAAAAATCACAAATTTCATCCACATAGATTAAGTGCATATCAGGATGTACCGTTCCATCTCTTGCATAAGGATTAGCTAGTAGATTCTCTAACAGACCCGAAGGAATCTCATAATAAATATTTTCAATAGGTTTAGTAGGTTGAGGGGCAACTCTTATCACTTCTGGTCGAGGTGAAGATACCCCGAACAAACCCCTCAAGGATTATTTTCCATAGTGACAAGTGACAGTAAATTTCAGCATGTGATATAAATGTTTCCTTATCAAATTCCACTTACCAAAGGCGCTTCACTCCCCAGAAACGGCGTCAGAAAAGAGTCTTGATGACCCACAAGTAAGGGGATCAATCGTAGTCCTTTCTATATGTAAGAGTGTCGATCACAACGAGGGGCGGAAGAAAATGAGAAGCGGTTTTCAGCAAGGTATTCTCTGCAAGTGCTAAAAGTAATAGTGATAGATAGTTTTGTAGTAAGATAACTCGTAACAAGTAAAAACAAGCAATATTAACAAAGGTGCAGCAAGGTGGCACAATCCTCTTTATAGCAAAGGACAAGTCGGAATGTTCTCTTATAATAAGCAAAGCGTTCTCGAGGACACATGAGAATTGTCGTCTAGTCATTTTCATCATGTTTAATTGATTCACGCTCGTTATTTTGATAATTTGATATGTGGGTGGACCAATGCTTGGGTGTTATTCTTACTTGAACAAGCAACCCACTTATGATTACCCCCTCTGATAACTCACAAGTATAGGGGATCACAATAGTTTTCGAGGATAGAGTATTCAACCCAAATATGTTGACTCAACACAAGGGGAGTCAAAGAATATTTGCAAGTATTAACAGTTGAGTTGTCAATTCAACCACACCCGGAGAACTAGATATCAGCAGAGTGATCAGTAGCATAGTAATATGATAGTTTGATAGAAGTGGTAACAGTAGTAATAGTAACGGTAACATAATAGTAGCAGTTTTGTAGCAATTGTAACAACAAAAGTAGTATTAACTTAGCAAAGATCAATATATGAAAAGCGCGGGCATTGGATCAATGACGTGTATTTGTGTTGGATGACATTCATCATGTAATAATCACAACCTAGAGTGACACAGAACTAACTCCAATTCATCAATGTAATGTACACATGTATTCCGTATATAGTCATATGTGCTTATGATAAGAACTTGCATGACATCTTTTGTCATACCCTCCCGTAGCAACGGGGTCCATAAGGAAACTATTCAACTCAGTAGTCCTAATTCAACATATTATGAGTAAACATGCTTGTGATGATAATTAGATATTATAGTTGCTCATGCCATGCTTAAGTAGCTAGGAGTAGATAATATGTTATCTTGAGTGTCAACATGCATTGAATTAATTATGATGTGATATGTTAGGATGTTATCCTCCTCTGAAGAATTCAAGTGGTTTGACTTGGCACATGTTCACACATGTAGTTGATTCAAAACCAATGCAACTTGTATAATATTTATGTTTAGAGTTTTTATATACTACTCATGCTCACGTTCAATGTTAATTATTCACAATGCATGATTATGACCATTGTCACTCTCTAATTGGTCAATTTACAATCTATTTATTAGCCTTTGCCTATACTAAGCAGGAATACTGATTGTGCATCCAAATTCATGAAACACAAAGTTGTGCCAAAAGAGTCCATCATATCTACCTATATACGGTGGACTCTTTTGGCACAACTTTTGGCACAGATCTCATGTAATCACCTGCCTTATTCCTGAGATTTGCTATCTCCTTCACGTAATCGCAACCCCCTCCTCCCCATTTTCGGGGGCAGCCCAAGCCCGTCGATGCCTAATAAATATCAAACATACTCTCTTAAGAGCATGGTTAATAATATAGCCGATTGCTGACTATAACATGTTGCCATGTCATTTATAGTCAATATAATAGTTAACATATATAATAGTTAGCTAAACGGTGTTACTTTATTACCATATGACCCACCTTACAATCTCACATAGTTTTTTGGAGTCTGTGCTACAGCCGGTTGTAAGTCTTACTCCTGCAACTCCATAAAAATATTCCCCGAAAAAAAACTCAATACAAATATAATCGAAAGAAAAATCTTCTTCAAGTGTGCAGTTTCATCTCACCTGCGGCAGAGCAGACAAAACAGTCAAGCAGGCAGCGGGGATACTTCCAAGCTTGTGCTCCGACTCTCAAGTCCGTCCTCAATACAGCTCATTTCACCTGCCCTAGCTACGACCTTCCCCTGCATTTTCATTTTCCTGCTACGCTGCGGCTATTGCTTTTCCCATTTGTCTCTAGTCTTTAAAGATGAAAACTCAGAGAACCAAAATTTGTGTTGGGTTTCCAGGGACACCGCAAAGCAGAGATGAAGCGATAACATCCTGCCCGGAGGCCGACGTGGGCGCATCTACGCCCGTGGCTTGCAGATTGGCTCCGGTTGGAGTCGAGTTAACGTGTCATTTTATCCCAGAGCTCCATGCGCTGAACAAAAAGATATTTCCTTGAGAGATGCTAGACGCACGGACCCTTCACGAGGGATTTACGGGGTGATTAGGTCCTGATTGGTTGGAATTAAATTAAGTGAGGCGGCCCACACCTGGAAATCAGGGGGGCAATTAAATGAGGGCACGTTGGGGGGGTCCGTAAAGTCCGTTGTTTACTGCGCGCGTGTGTAGTATTTTCGTATTTCCTTTAGGCGATCCAATGCACTGGACTGCATTCTGGGGCAGCAATTTTACACGTGGACCAGTCCATTTCCTGTAGATACGATGGTACAGATATAGATTCATGTATCCAAGCCAGGTTGTTGTAATCCAGTGATTTCGGGGCATGTTGGTACAATGGTACAGATAAAAGGGTATCTTCGAAGCTGGCCCGTAAATTTGTTCCATCATTCGTCCATGAACAGAAGACCAGTCCGCGGACACTGATACTAGAGAGACAGCTATTCAGCGTTGCTCGCATATATTTCAAACACAGTTCAACAGAACAAACGAAATTGATGCAAACACGATGGATTTTTATATAAACCGAATCACATTCATTACTATTTGGACATTTTTCGTATAAATCAGACGAAATTCATTTTTTTCATATAAACCGGACTCAACCCTACTCTAAACCTAATCTAAATGATCGCGGGCGCCTATTCCCCATGTCCGGCCATGAGCCCCGAGAACTGAAGCTTCGCCTTCTTCAGTTCCGCCTCGGTGCTCTCGAGCTCCGCCTCCGGAGCCTCATGAAGTGAAGTTGTCTGCCTCCACGTCACCGCCATGCAGCTAATAAGCCGACGATGTTCAGCCCACTAAGTTTGGCTTCAACATGAGGGGAGGAGCGGTGGTCTTCTTGGGATCTGAGCGGCCGCGACCTACCATGCACTACTCTTCCTCGCTGCCGGCAGTGCCTGCGGACGTGCCGGCTTCATGGTCGTGGCGACGGGGCGCGGCCGTGGCGGAGCTGATGATGTCTTCCTCCTCATCGCTCTTGCCCCACATCTCATCCGTCGCCTCGTCGAACTCCTTGTAGGCGGCTTCTAACTCCGCCTGACGTTGGCGGTACCACCAGCGGTCGTGACGAATCTCGCGTGCGGAGCGGTAGGACTCGAGCAACGTCTCCTGCTTGGGCACGTCCACGTCAGGCATGATGGATGTGCGGGCGGTGAGCAGCTCCTCCGCACGCCGGGGCTCCTCGAGGAGGCGGAGGTAGTAGGCCTGGTCGGCCTACGCCTGCTGGAACTTGGCCTCCTCCTCCTCCTGCGGCATGTCCGTGTAGTGCGCACGGGACTCGCCGATGGGGAGGTCCGCATGCACCGGCGAGGAGGGTGGCGCCGCCTCGTCCTCCATTGGGTTGTTGCCACCGTCGTCTGCTGGCCCACCTGCCAGCCGACAGCAATAGTGGCCATCTCCTTC
Organism: Triticum aestivum; assembly: GCF_018294505.1. NCBI lineage: Eukaryota > Viridiplantae > Streptophyta > Magnoliopsida > Poales > Poaceae > Triticum > Triticum aestivum. The sequence goes on along the minus strand of NC_057814.1, from coordinate 208,670,606 downwards.
TTCTGCTCCGACGAGAGGGTGTCCCAAAGTGCTTTGGAGCGTGAGGAGGCCATGTCGGGCTAGTGCGGAGAGGAGAAAGGGACCGGAGGAGGATGACTCCGGCTATGGCCGGGGATGGAGTTTATATAGCAGACATATGGCAATGGGCCATGACGGTGAGGTTAATGGTGGGCGGCAGGGGCGGACGGGTGGCGCCGGAGTAGGTTCCTCGGCAACCGCATATCATTAATGTAGGGGCGACGGACCGACGTGGTGTCGTTTGAACGGTGAGCAGTCGTTGGCACGTCGCTTCAATGCTGACATCGATGAGAGGTCACGCCGCTTTGGCCGGGCATATGAATGCAGCACAGACGCTCTGGACCAGGTTAGTCGGACGCGAGCGTGGCTGTTGTCCAGACGCCCGCAAAGTCTTCTAGTTTATCTCCGGTTTATACGAGAATAATGAATCTAGACCGTCGAGCGGATCGATTCAAACCCGCGTTGGATGACACAACACGTTCAAGCCACCGGTCTAAACTGTTACGGGTGATTTGAAAGTTGGTATTGGAGATGTCCTAACTGCACATGCTAGCCGGTATTCCGCTCGATGGTGGTTCAAAAACTGCCCTACTGAATACAAACTACACTGCGGCCAAAGGAAGATTAATTGCTCTTGAAGTGAAGCTCGAAGAATATACTGTTCCATTTTTACGAAGGCGGGTCGATTACGATGAGTCATCTCACAAGCCATACATGTCGTCCTCAGACCAGGGAAGGGAAGGGATCACATCAGCTTCACCGCGGAAGGAGGAGTGCCACTCCGTGGGGCGAGCTCTGAGGGCCTCATGGCAGGCCGCCTTATCTGCCACGCAGGACGCCCGGTGGGCCCCACGGAGGCCCTGCCCGTTGGCCGTCATGGCTCCTATATAGCCTCCGTCCATCCTATCCTCCTCTCCTTCGCACGTATTACCGCGGCTCCTCCCCTGGTCACCGGCGAGAAAAAGGTACACGCACGCTTCTCCGTCTGTCTAACACTTCCCTTTGATGAATTCTACTTGTATTTGCCGGCTCATCAGTGCCGTCTTACCGAAGCTCTAGCGGTCGGCGCAGTAATACCGATTTTCTTGTAGTAGCCGGAGTTTGCAAATACAGTACTTTTTTAGTACGGAGTATTGCTCGGCGAAGCTCGCGGGAGTGTGATTTAACGGAGAGGAATAGCTTGCGTATGACTCGATTGATTGATTGGTTCTCCTGTTTCTGAGTACTGTCGCCCGGATAAGCACGCGGGCAGTGTGCCATGTCACAGGCTTTTGCGTGCGTGCAGCTTAATCTTTCGTTCTAGGATCGTTTAGAACACTTATTAAGGCTTCCTTGAGTAGTTTATTTACCACTACCGCCTGAGTGTCCAAGTAGCCCTCGTCTTCTTAATTTGAGAGATGGCAAGAGTACTGTTATACTTACTCTTACGGTAGTGATTGGTAGTTCTAAAAAAAGGTAGTGATTGGTATTCTACTAAGTTTTCTTTCTGGGGGCCATTTTGCTATGCTTCTGTGAGAAATATATTTTTTATAGAGAAACATTGATTGATAACATTCTTAGATTTTTCTGGGAAATATTGTTTCAGTCTAAGAACGAACGGTAAATAAACAGGTTTTCCAATTAAATATTGTAGACGTCGCAAAGATTAAATGATATTTCTTACAAGACGACTTAACTTTCTGGATAAAGTAGAAAGTGCTACAATAAGATCAAGGCAGTGAAATGTTTTTTTAGGCCATCTATTTGAAAACGGGCTCTAGGTTAGCATGAAAAATGAGCATAATTTTTCCCGTACAATCCAGAAAACAGATCGAATTCCACTATCAGGAAAAAACAGAACAAAACAAGCAAAAATAGCATCCTGCTGCAAACACACTACAAAGTCTTAAAATGGCCTAAAAACAGTGGCCGCTGCCGCTTGCACTGCTAACTTTTTTTTTTGAGATAGCTTGCACTGCTAACAGCAAAAATGAAAATGAGCAGATAGACCAGGAAAGTAGATTCAGCCCGTTGTTTCCAGGATTTTCTGTTGATTTTAACCACAGAGCCCGTGTTTGGTCTCTACTCTACTGTCCGCATCGCAGCAAGATGGACTACATGAATGGGCCAGGCCGGAACCACCTGTTCGTCCCTGGGCCGGTGAACATCCCGGACCAGGTGATCCGCGCCATGAGCCGGCAGAACGAGGACTACCGCTCGCCGGCGATCCCTGCCCTCACCAAGACCCTGCTGGAGGACGTGAAGAAGATCTTCAAGACCACCACCGGCACCCCCTTCCTCTTCCCCACCACCGGCACCGGCGCCTGGGAGAGCGCGCTCACCAACACGCTCTCCCCGGGGGACCGGATCGTGTCCTTCTCGCTGGGGCAGTTCAGCCTGCTGTGGATCGACCAGCAGCAGCGCCTCGGCTTCAGCGTGGACGTGGTGGAGTCCGACTGGGGCTACGGCGCCGACCTCGGCGCCCTCGAGTCCAAGCTCCGCACTGACTCGCAGCACACCATCAAGGCCATCTGCATCGTCCACAACGAGACCGCCACCGGCGTCACCAACGACCTCCACGCCGTCCGCAAGCTCCTCGGTCCGTCGACCGCGCTCCATCCAAGCTAATCTAGCTACCTCTTGCATGCATCGAGCTTGATATACTTACGTGTGGATGATGATATGTGTGATGCAGATGCGTACCGGCACCCGGCGCTGCTGCTGGTGGACGGGGTGTCGTCCATCTGCGCGCTGGACTTCCGCATGGACGAGTGGGGCGTGGACGTGGCGCTGACGGGGTCGCAGAAGGCGCTGTCGCTGCCGACGGGGCTGGGCATCGTGTGCGCCAGCCCCAAGGCGCTGGAGGCGGCCAAGACGGCCAAGTCGGTGCGCGTCTTCTTCGACTGGAAGGACTACCTCAAGTTCTACAAGATGGGCACCTACTGGCCCTACACGCCCTCCATCCAGCTCCTCTACGGCCTCCGCGCCGGCCTCGACCTCCTCTTCGAGGAGGGCCTCGACAACGTCATCAAGAGGCACACACGCCTCGGCACCGCAACAAGGTACGTACCCACCCTGCTCCACCAATCCTTTTCTGTCTCTGCCTGCATGACGGCCTGATGAAAAATGGATGAATCTGAACCAGGCTGGCGGTGGCGGCGTGGGGGCTCAAGAACTGCACCGCGAAGGAGGAGAACTTCAGCGACACGGTCACCGCCGTCGTCGTGCCGCCGTACATCGACAGCTCCGAGATCGTCAAGCACGCGTGGAAGCGGTACAACCTCAGCCTCGGGCTCGGGCTCAACAAGGTCGCCGGCAAGGTCTTCAGGATCGGCCACCTCGGCCACCTCAACGAGGTACGTACGCACGCACGTCGCCGTAGGAACTGCTTGCGATCTGCGTCTCGCCGATGACCAATGCGTGCTTTGTCGTCTTTGCTGCAGCTGCAACTTCTGGGTTGCCTCGGCGGGGTGGAGATGGTGCTCAAGGACATCGGGTACCCGGTGAAGCTCGGCAGCGGCGTGGCGGCCGCCGCGGCGTACCTCTCGAATTCCACGCCCCTCATCCCCTCCAGGATCTGAGCAAATCCCACGCACGAAAGCAAGGGGGTCGCGAGAAGAAGAACAAACATCATGCAGTGCCCTGCTTCGGGAGCAGAGCAGGCGTAGTACACTACTGGTTCTGGTTATACTCTCTGTATGTAAAGTTAATTTTCACACACCCATCTGTGCTAAAGGAGTATAATTTCGTCAACTGAAGCTTTAATTACAGAAAATTGAACCCGGATTAATATTACATGACGTGCCTCTTTTAGATGGCTAGGCTTGGTATTGCTGATTGATCTACTCTGTTTCCTGCTACTGTACATAAGCTGTTTACAGTATTATAACCACTGAACTAGATAGCGTCATCCATCACCGAAGAAATCCAGGCAGCAGCTTAGTACAAAAATCACGTGCGCCGCACACGTGCGACGGTAACTAGTTTGCTAAAACGAGAAAACGAGCCCCCGACCCCCTGATTTTCACTCAAGTGAAACAAGAGTGTCGCACAAGCTTACATGACCCCGGCCACACTTAATTTCAAACGGCCTCAGAACTGAAACTTCTCAACACCAAAAGAAACTGTTACTACCACACTAGAGCAAAATAACCAACAATGAACAGAGAGAGGAGACCACTGAATGAGAGCCACCATGCAACAGGGCAAAGGAACGGGATATCTAAGGCAAACGCACATAAACCATCCGCAACGACAACATCAACTGCATTGCCAGTCTCCTAGTCAAAGCACCCCAGGGATGCAAATTTGGAATCCAACTAAATGAACTAAATTCTTAAAATTCACATTACTACTGAAATTTTGGTTCATTTGGTCGAACTA
>NC_057814.1:208659392-208666017 GCF_018294505.1 Triticum aestivum | reverse complement strand
GTTCCAAATTTGCATGCCTACTTGTCGTTACCCGTATATGTGCTGCCCCACTTTAGCCATTTTCTTAGTTGCCCCTCTCAAAGTGTCGCCTAGGTATCAATAGTAACGACAAACAAATAACACTACATTAGCTGGATCAACACCACATTAGCTGGATCACCAGGTCGAGCGCCTTGAAAATTTCATATCTCACAAGATCATGTGCGAACCCTCTCCTAAAGTTTCACATATCTCAAAAATAGCATTTGCCGATCGAACTCATTCCATGTTTATCTAGTATATCTATAACACCAAAGGCAACACTAGCAATGTTCCAGCTAAACTTAGTCAGGGACATGCATAAATGATGTGTTTCATTGCGTTGTGATCACCAGAAAACTCACACAAATCCACTCCATGCCAACCTCTTTTCAACAAGCTATCCTTAGTCAACATCCCGTTCTTCACAACTAGCCAACCAAAGACTTTGTGTTGGAGAGGCAACTGTAACTGCCACAACCAGTATAAGGGAAAGTAACTCTATTTGTAACTAACACACTATGCACTGACTTAACAGTAACTATTGCCAGAGCGGTTTCACCCGATTATGGTCATCAAACAACTCAACTTGGTAGGACGAATTTGTAGCTTATACTACAAGAGCAAAGTCTCTTCTCTAAGAAATCTTCTAAAATTCCTCCTACTTTGTGAAATGCTGAAAGGGCAATTGTTTTCATATTTTGGTACCAATGACCACGAATTAAAGGAACTAATGAAGGCCACTAAGTGCATGGACAAGTTTTAGTCTTACGTGCGAAGATTGCAGTGGATTGTCGACCGTTGAAAATTGAAGTGCTTACGAAGGACTTCGTGGAGGCCGGCTAGTTTAGCCTTTAGATCCCACACCATTAAGAGGGGCTCGTTGGGAAGTAAAGTACAATGTCAAGTCATGATCAAGATACCCCTATTCCTAAACCGAAGTCCAGATCCAAATAGCCTAACCTAATACCAAGTTAAATCCAACAAAAGTGCAAATCCAGGTTGGCCAAGTGTGTGGGCCATTTTGAGTGAAGTCTCCGGGCAGGCATATGCAATATATAAGAATAATTGTTTTTTCAGCCGGACCTTTCACTACAGAAAAGGACACATTCATGATGATACGTGTTTGTCACAGTAGGTCCCATTTCCTGTCATCTATGTGAATCCATAATGATTTTATGACATAATCAAGATAGTCATGCATGTGTTGTCAGGGATGTGTTTCATGGCAATAATCACTTTTTCATCATAGAAGTGTCCATTTCCTAAATGATAAATGGCACGTGAAAGAGTTTTCGTCAAGGTTAACCGACACGTGGCAGCCATCGTAACGGGTCGCCTAAGCTATTGGGTGTGTAATCCGGATCCGATGCCCGTTAACATCCCGGAACAATGATCAGTTTCCACGTATCGGCTTCTTATTCGCCAACGAAGCCACACGTCACTGTGACATGTGTCTCTCATCAAATGGCGATATGCGCCTATGAAACATCGACACGTGGCATGACCCAATAGTGGCCCATTTAGATAAAAAAGGTTGACCCGGTAAAAGGCATACTTAAGGCCCAAGCGGATTGCCAATTTGCTCAATTGCAAGATTGGGCGTTTTCCGATCAAATACCTAGGTCTCCCAATTTCGTACAAGAATCTGACCATAGCCGAATGGGAGCCGCTATATGGCAAAGTGGCTAATCGGGTTAGCCCGTGGAGAGGGAGGTTTATGTCATCGGCAGCTAGGCTCATCTTGACCAACTCTAGCCTGCCCTTGTTCCCTCTTTTCACAATGGGGATGTTTCTCCTCGCGGATGGAGTGCATGCCAAGTTAGACACTTCGTGTTCCCGGTTCTTTTGGGAAGGAACCGGGACGAAACGCAAATACCATTTGGTGAAATGGGCCGCGGTATGCAGACCAAAAAGTTCGGCGGTTTGGGGATCACGAACTCTAAACTCATGAATGTTGCCCTGCTCACCAAATGGTGGTGGCGCCTTGCCCAAAATGAGACGGGACTCTGGACGGATATCCTTTGGGCAAAATACTTTCCGGACGGAAATCTTTTCAAGGCCAAGACCAAGGGGTCGGCATTTTGGAATGGGATCCAAGCAGTGAGACCGGCCTTCTCGGTGGGTGCCCAGTTTATCGTCAACAACGGCACGTCCACGCGGTTTTGGCTTGACTGTTGGAGGGGTCAAGCACCGCTATGGCAATCTCACCCGGAGCTTTATCAACTGGCCACTGACCCTAACATTTTGGTGGCCGACGCCCTCCGTGTGCACCCTCCGGCGATCTCCTTCTTCAGGGCTCTGGAGGCAGGAGAGGCCGCATCGTGGAACGCGCTAGTGGCTGACCTCGAGGGGAGGACTCTTAGCCAGGAAAATGACATTATCACTTGGAAGCTCACTTCTTCCCGGAAATTCTTGGTGAAATCTTTATATGAGAAGTTGACATAGAGGAATGCACTAGACATGGCTAGGGGGCTATGGAAGGCTGGCATTCCCCTCAAGATCAAGATCTTTATGTGGCAAATGTTCCGTAACCGCCTTCCAACCTCTGATAACATGGCTAAGCGGAATGGGCCGTCGAATGGGACATGCGCCATTTGTGGCCTCGTGGAAGACGCTAACCACGTGTTCTCCGGGTGTTGTTTAGCTAGATTTGCGTGGAGTGCGGTTAGAGATACCTTCAAGCAGAATTGGAACCCGCAATCTAGCGACAATTTACTCAACTTGTTGTCCGCACAGAGGGGTGCCAATGCGAGAGTTGTTTGGCGTAGCGTAGGGGTGCTGTTATGGTCGATCTGGACGGTGCGGAACAAAATTGCCATCGAACACAAGTTCCATGCACACCCAGCTGATATTCTTTTCAAATGCCACATTTTCTTATAGGCTTGGGCGCCATTGGGGAAGCAGCGTGACGAGGGCCGCATGACCGAGGTTATGGAGCAGATCAAGCTGTGCATGGTGAAAGCGAGACAACAAGGATAGCAAGCTTGAGGCTTTTGCGTTTAGTTATGCTATGCTCCGCGCTTATGTTTATCTATCTATTTGCTACTCTACCTTTTGCCGGGACGTTGAGCCCGCGGAACTTCTGTCTATTTGGTTTGTAAGGATGAAACCTGGTGTGGATGCTGCCTTGGGGCTTTATTAATTTAAAGCCGGACGCTTCGTGCGTCTTTGTTCCAAAAAAAAGGTCCACTTTACTTAGTCGTAATTTATTGGGACGGCTGGTTAACGACATGTTTATATATAGCCCATTTAAGATTCGGTAATCCACGACCCATTTAGTACATATCTAAATTCAAACCATTAGGGACCTGTGGGCCATCCAATATGGTTCTAGCCCATTAATACTTTGGGCCCATGTGTGGCCCGCGTTGTCCCTAATTTTGGCATGTACTTGCTTTCGGCCCATTTATGTCTTGTGCGGCGGCTCATGTGATGCATTTTGGCCCAATTAAGGCCCATGATGCTTTTGGGTCATTTGCATCCTTTTGCATGATCATGCCCTTTTACGGCTCGTCGAGTCTTGAGGTCATATAGGGCCCGTGGTACATTTCGGCGCATTTACGGTTCGTCCTGGCTCAGGGACATTTCTAGCCCGTGGTTTCTTTTGGTCCATTAATGACACATGTTTACTCAAGGCCATTTTCAGCCCCTCGCGCCTTTTGGTCCACTAATGGCCCTTCATGGCCCGAGCCTTTTTTGGCATGCCGCGCTGGTCCATTAACGGCCAGCGACGCGTGTGGGAAATTTTTTGCCCCATCGCGCCATTTGGTCCATGAACAACCCGTGTTGTCACTAGGCCATTTTCGGCATGTGGCATCTTTTGGTCCATTAACGTCCCGTGTTGCCTCTTGGCCATTTCCGACTCGTCACGTTTTTTGGTCCATTAATGGCCCTTCTTTCCTATGGGCCGTTTTTGGCCGTCGTGCCTATCGGTCCATTAACGACTCGTGATGCTTTTGATTTCATTTATGGCCCATAGTGTACATTAACCCATTAATGACCCGTTATATATCGAGATCATTTTCTGTCTATTGGCTCTTACTACATTAGGATTGTTTGTGGCCCATTACTATTTAGGTTGTTTTCAGCCCGTACTATTTTTTGGCCCGTTAGCGGCCCATAGTGTTTTCTGCCCTTCACGGCATGTGGTTCTTCTGGGCCTTGAGCGGACCACAGAGCATGGATCTTTTGGGCCCTTTGCCGCCCGTGGTGCTTTCGACCCAGAAGCAATGCGCGATGAGTTCGACCCATGGTGTTTTCAGCCCATTTTTTTGGTGCGTGTGGATGCAGCCACGTGCGGCCCGTGGTGAGTTCATCCTGTGAGGTGTGAACCGCATTAAACAATATACAGCAAATAAAGATAAGCATACAACTTACAATAGAGGACATCGCATCATATTGCATAAAAATACATCCACTGGGCTTCAAAGAATGATTTTACTGCAAATAAATGAACAACGCTCAACAATCTGCAACCTCAACACAAATGATGCCCAAGCATCTCAACACGTTGTTTCTTCTTTCCATACTGGCACTGAAATCATTGATCAGTTTTGTTGCGCGAGAATGTGCATCTTTGAATCCTCCACGTTTTTCCGCATTGCTTCAGCCATTAATTGGATCGCACATAAACATATTTCCCGTAGGAGTGGAAACTGGGGAAACCGAACAGATTCAGAAAGCAAGAAAAGTAGAAGAACAACTTTAATCCATCAAACTCCGCTCGGGAAGATCTCATACTGATAGTGGACACAATACTCACAATAGGTGAAGCAGCAAAGAAAAGAAATTATGTGAATGCAAAGAGAATAGAAAGCATTGGATGAAAGAAGATCGAATAACAATGTGGATGTACATAAGCAAGAAGAGTTTGTCCAAATTAACAATGCAGAGACAGGAGGAAGGACATGAACAGGAAGCAAAGAGGTTTGTAGGAGCTAGGATCCTACCTGGTCTAAGGCGTAGGTTGTACGGGAAGGGGGAGGGTTGACGGAGATGCGATCGCGGCTGCCGGCGGCGGGGCGCCGTGGCGCGATGAAGAAGAGGCGGCGGCGGCGCAAGAGGCGGCTAGGGTTAGGTCTCCCGGCTCCCTTCGGGAAGCTGAGCAAATAATGATTGCTTCTTGCTTGATTAGATTGATACATCTCCTCTCCTTATATAGAGAGGTTTACTTGACTCCTAAGCAAACGATCCTAATAACGATAAGATAATTGGGCTAAGTCCCTAATAATGATAAGATAACTTTGGTCACAGCCCACTGGGCTAAACCCCTAATATGCCGGTCATAACACTTCTCCCCGCCTGCACAAACAGCTCGTCCTCAAGCTGTAAGGTGGGGAAGCGCTTGCTGAACTCCTCGAGGTGATCAACTAGCGTCAAACACCTTCGCGACAGCTGGGGCGGCCAGTTTGGCGGCGACGGCGCCCTCCGGAATGTAGTCTGCAGCCTCCAGGTAGAAGAGTCGCGGGCAGACGTGGCCGAGCGTGTAGGGCTCGTCGCAGTTGAAGCACAACCCTTGGCGGTGACACTCGAGTATCTCGGCCGAGGTGAGCCAGCGGAACAGGCGCGCCGCGATCGCGGCAAGGGGTGCCGCGGAAGCCTGAGCAGGCCGACCCTGCGTGGGAACATCTGGCCAGGGTAGCGACCCAGCGGCCCGGGACGGTGATTCCTGCTGGATGGCCACCGCGCGGCGCTCGAACGCGCGGGGGTAGTACATGGCCGTCTGGAGATCCTGGGGTCCCCGAAGCTCCACGTCCACGCGGATGTGATCCGGAAGTCCACCGATGAAGAGGTCAGCCCGCTGCTGCGCCGTCACGCCCGATGCGTGGCATGCCAGGGCCTGAAAACGGTCGGCGAAGTCCTGAACTGTGGAGGTGAAGGGAAGGCGGCCTAGCTCTGCCAGGCGGCTCCCGCGGATCGGTGGCCCAAAACGAAGGAGGCAGAGCTCGCGGAAGCGCTCCCAAGGGGGCATGCTGCCCTCGTCCTGCTCGAGGGCGTAGTACCAGGTCTGTGCCGCGCCGCGGAGGTGGTAAGAGGCGAGCCAGGTACGCTCCAAGGCGAGGGTGCGCTGCCCGCGAAAGAACTGCTCGCACTGGTTGAGCCAGTTGAGGGGGTCCTCCGTCCCGACATAAGTGGCGAAGTCCAATTTGGCAAACCGTGGCGGTGTCTGAGTCGGAGCGTCCTGGCCGACTGGCTCGGAGGTGCGAAGCAGCGAGGATTGGGGCGCCCGGTCAGCATGGCCTTGGCCCGTGGAGTGCCTCGCCGAGCCGAAGGGATCGCCGAACTGCAGAGTGGGTGCCGGCGGGTCTCCAGCCGACGTGTAGACGGGTGGCGGCGATGATCCGGTCAGCCAGGCCGGTATTGGGGACGGTGACGGCGGGAAGCACACTTACTGGATCGGTACGCCTCCCTGCGTGGGTGACCCGGGCCCCGTGCTGGGCAGGGCAGGGCGGCAGCTGCGGCGGTACGGACCCGGGTGGCGTTGGGGGCGCAGCGAGGGCCGGGGCCAGCCACTGTGGCCATGGAGGCGCGGCAGCGGGCGGGGGTGGGGTCGACAGCTGGGGCTGCAGCTGCCCGGACGCAGGAGGTGTCGGGGGCGCAGCGA